>NC_084853.1:300000-432615 GCF_951802175.1 Populus nigra
TTCTTGCACCCTACGTCTGATGCAGCTTCACTTTCTACTGCCGCAAGCATAATCTCCCTATCTCACACTCATCAAGTCATCTCCCTCAAATTAACGAACACCAATTATCTATATTGGTGTATATAGATGCTGTCGTATCTCCTAGGTCAAGTTTTCGGCTTTGTTGATGGCTCCAACACATGTCTATCTCAACATGTTCGTGCCAGAAATGGTACCTCTCTTCAGGTAAATTCGCTCTTTCTTCGCTGGAAACAATAGGACGAACTTATTTTGAGTGCATTCCTTTCCTCCCTATCCATCAAAGTTCTTCATCTTGTTGTTAGTTGCCAAAGTTCTTGTTCTGCCTGGAGCACTATTGAGCAAGCTCTCGCTTCCACCTCAAACTCTCGTATTATGCAACTTCATAGCTCTCTTCAGGATCTTCGACAGGGTGATGAATCAGTAACTCAATTTATGCAAAAAGCTAAGGCCTTGTTTAATGAATTAGTCACTGCTGGCCGACTGGTTTCGCTTGAGGATTTCAGCTTATATGTGTTTCGTGGTGTTCGGGGAGAGTTTAAAGACTTGGTTACAAACCTTATTACCAAGGTCAAACCTTTATCGTATGCGGATCTTCACAGTCATCTCCTCATGCATGAATTTCTTCACAAATCTTCGGCTGCCATACATGCTTCTCTACTGCCCATACCCAACGCCTCATCGTCTGCCCTTGTTGCACAACACTAGACCTTTGGAAATTCTGGTCGCAGCAGGGGCCGCTTCAATGATGGTTGGCACCCCAACCAACTCAGCAGCAGAGGCAACCAATTTGCTGGCTCCAAACCAGATCATCACAGCTTCCAAAGCTCTTCCTTCGGTGAAAGTAGGGGGCAAAATCCATGTTGCCAACTGTGTCAAATTTTCAGCCATACCTCTCCCCACTATCCACAACTCCAACAACGGGGTTATGGCCACCAGCCTATTGCTAATCTAGTACAGTGTAATCTCTCCTCAACCGGTTCTGCTAGTTGGTTTTCGGATACCAATGCCAATCAACACATCACACGTGATCTTGCCATCTTGACTACCTCAAAATCGTATCTTGGTAATGATAATTTTCATGTTGGTGATGGTAAGGGCCTTCCTATATCTCATCTCAGTCATACAAAAATATATACACCACATCGTTCTTTCACCTTATCTAATGTTCTTCATGTTCCTGTAATTATGAAACCTCTACTCTCTGTTCAGAAATTTTATCTTGATAATAATGTTTATTTTGAATTTCACCCTCATGTGTTTTATATCAAGGATCTCAACACCAATGAAGTCCTTCTCTCAGGTTAGAGTAAAGATGGTCTCTATGCCCTGACCAAGTCTTCTGTCATGTCAGTTCCTCAAGCCTATTGGTCTCCCTGCACTTTTGCTTCTGCCAATTTATGGCATCATGACTAGGTCATCCTACTTCATGTATTTTTAAATAAATAAGATCATTTGTAACAACAAACATCTTAATTTTCAATGTCAAAGTTGTCCTTTACGGAAATCATCGTGTTTGTCTTTAGGACCTACGAGTCACAAAACTTCTGCTCCGCTTGAATTAATTTTTAGTAATGTATGGGGCCCTACTCCCCTCTTCTCTTCAGATGACTATCGTTATTTTGTTATCTTTGTTGATGCTTATACCAAATATGTATGGTATTATCCTCTCTTTGGCAAGTCTGATGTTTACTCTGTTTTTCATTAATTTCAGACTCTCGTTGAACGTCAATTTTCATTAAAAATAAAATCTGTTCAAACTAATTAGGGGCGGTGAATAACGCAAACTGTCCACCTTCTTTCAAACTATTAGTATCCATCATCATCTAATTTGTCCTCACACTCGTGAACAAAATGGCAAAGTAGAGCGTCATCATAGGCATATTGTGGAAACAGGACTTACTTTTCTAGGGCAATGTAAAACACCTTTTTGATTTTGGAATTATGCTTTTGAAACCTCTGTTTAACTTATAAATTGCATGCCTACTCCTACTCTTGCCCATCGATCTCCGTTTGATTGTTTATTTCAACGGTCCCCTAATTATCATTTTTTGCTTACTTTTAGGCGTCTCTATTTTCCTTTTCTGTGTCCATATAATAATCATAAATTGGATTTTCGTTCCTCTTCATGTGTGTTCTTTGGTTACAGTTCCTCGCACCTTGGTTATCGATGTTTTGACATTGCATCTCACTGTATTTATATTTCCTGTCATGTCCGCTTCCATGAACATGTGTTTCCATTTGATAATTCTGAACAGATTACAAAGGTCTCGAACACAACCCCCACCTAACCCGCCACTGTTACCCTCCCAACTCTGCTCCACCACCCACCAATACCCACTCCAAACAGCCATCAGAATTCAACTATGCCACTCCAAACAGCCACCCTACCACAGCCTCCACCTCTTCCCTGCCCATCATCCCATGCATGTTTATCCAACCATTATGATGTAGGTTCAGCTTGTCAATTGGTCTCATCCCCTCCTAGTCTTGGGGAAATCTCTAGTCCCTCCTCTGCTTTGCCCTCCTTGTCCAGTGTTACTGCAGATTCAGCCTCTGCTTACAACCTCTCCTATGCTGACAGTCCTATGCTTACAGGTGATTCTTTCTCATCTTCTCTAGCTGGACTGAAACTTATGGTTGATCTATCTTCTTATCAGCTGCCATAAATCTCCTCCCTGCTACCATCTTCCCCTGCGTCTCCACCAGAGATCAGCAGGCATCATATGATTCTCAGATCGCGGCAGCCAAAGATAGCAAATCTAGTTGCTTAAGCTGCTGCCAATTCTACCTCCACACGGGTACTGCATTCTCCCTCTTATGAGTCTCTTGGATTTTCTGATGCTGACCAGAATACAGTTTGGCATAATGCTATGTGTGATGAGATCACAACTTTATGCTCTAATTGCACTTGGTCTTTGGTTCCCTTTCATCCTTCGATGAACGTTGTTGGCAATAAATGGGTGTTTCGGATCAAACGTCGTGTTGATGGTAGTATTAAGCACTATAAAGCGCATCTTGTTGCTAGAGGTTTTACCTAGTAGGAAGGCATTGATTATTCTGAAACCTTCAGTCCAGTTATTGAGCAAGCCACCGTTCGATTGGTTTTCTCTATTGCGGTTTCACAAAATTGAAAGATTCATCAACTTGATATTCATAATACCTTCCTTAATGGCGTTCTTACTGAAGAGGTCTACATGAAACAACCTTCAGGTTTTGTTGACTTTTCTCTTCCATCTCATGCATGCAGATTGCACAAATCATTGTATGGTTTAAAACAGGCACCGAGAGCATAGTACACTTGTCTGCATGATTTTTTGCTCTCCATTGGTTTCCGGGCTTCCAAGGTTGACACCTCCCTATTTATGTTGTCTGATGGATCAAATATCTTTTATCTTATGGTGTATGTTGATGATATTCTGCTTACGGGTAGCAACTTTGCCATGCTTCACCACCTAATACAGTTACTAAGCTCTGAATTCAAGCTTCGTGACCAGGCGTTGTTCACTACTTTCTAAGTATTGAAGTTCAGTCTACAGGTATGGGTTTAATGCTGCTTCAACATAAATATATTCTTGACATCCTCACTCGAGCTGGTATGACTTCCTGCAAACCTGATACTCCAATCTCTCCTTCGAAAGTTACTATATTATCGGATAATTCATTTTATGATCCTACATGATTTTGTCAAATCATGGGTGCTCTTCAATATCTTACCTTCACCCGTCTAGATACCTGTTTTGTTGTTAACAGAGCCTGTCAGTTTATGCGTGCTCCTGTAGATTTTCATTGGGCCGTTGTTAAGCGTATTCTACGCTATCTTAAAGGCACAACATCTTATAGTTTTCATACCACTCGAGGCTCCTCTTTTGCTCTACATGGATTTACAAATGCAGATTGGGCTGGTAGTATTGATGATCGCAAGTCTATGGGTGCCTACCTTGTCTTTTTTGGTCAGATGCCGATTTCTTAGAAATCCGGCAAACAACGCATAGTTGCTCGCTCCTCTACTGAGGTGGAGTTTAAAGCCCTAGCTGATGGTACCGCTGAAGTCATTTGGCTTCACTACTTATTAACAGATCTGCAGGTTCCCTCAGTTTCTACTCCTACCATTTGGTGTGATAACCTTGGCGCGACCTATCTCTCAGCAAATCATATCTTCCATGCCCATACTAAGCATGTTGAAGTGGATTATCACTTTGTCCGCAACCACGTTGCCAAGAAAGAGATTCACATTCGATTTATTCCTTCTCGGGATCAACTTGCATATGTCTTCACTAAACCGCTTCCTATTGCATCCTTTACTGCTTTTCGGTTCAAGTTTCAGGTCGATCCTCCACTCTCATCTTGAGGGGGCATATTATAAAATGTATAGCATGTATATATCTGAGTAGGAAATTAATGTAGAATTATTTCAATGTTGTAATCCCTACAGTTACTGTCGTGTTCTACCACAAATATATAAGTAGTAAGGTTGGCTAAGGCACAACCCAAGACATTCTATTATTCTCAACTTATATAAAAGGCTATATATCGTTCATGTTAGCAACAAGGATCGCTGACAGTTTATAACACTATCATTATAATATATTTAACTCAGCAATAGATTTTCAGTTTGAAGAGTCGAATTCTACATTCAATGATATGACAACTTCTTATACTTAGCTTTGCTTTAGAACCTAAGGACAACTTTAAATCATTTAAAATTGATGTTATTTGCAAGCTTGTTGATAATTTCTATTATGAAGATTTCAATAAATAAAAGATGCATTATTTAAGATCTTAGCGAGAGCATTATCATATTGATGTGATATCATGAGATCTTTCAGAACATGTCTACCATTTTCAAATTATATCGAGGATTAATCGAAATAAATAAGTTGCAACACAATAATTTTATTAACAAGTTGAATCGTCTTATTTTAACTATGCATGTTTTCATTGCCACCAAAAAGTGAAAATCTTTAGCTATGAAGCATATTAAAAATATGTTTCACAATAAAATGAAATAGGAGTTCTTAGCATATTTTATGATGATTTACATTAAACGAGAGTTTGTTGAAGATATCGATTCAGATTCGATTATAGATGAATTTTATTTCACAAAATATCGAAGAGTGTAATTTCAATAAAGAATTTATTTTTACTTTCACTTTAATTTTATATACTTTTAAATTTATTTTTTTATATTTTAAATAATATATTTAGATTAAAGCTTTCTGGACTTTGGATGCTTCCATGTTCACAAGCATACCAGTCTATCCAGACAGACACACACTGTTGTTACTTTGACTTTTGACGCAATACAAGCACTGGTATACAGAGATGTGTCCTACTCAATAAATTCTGTATTTCAATTAACAAGAACAAGTTATGTATTTTAAGCGCAATCCCACAAAATAGATTATTAAGAAATAACCAGTGCAGATGTGTCCTACCCAATAATGCAAAATAATCAATGAAGGCAGTTTATTCTAGCTTTGTTCTAGTTATTTAAGGATATGCTAGATTCTGTAATAATGGACATCAATCGAGAACTTATAGATATGGGCACATGGTTACCTTTGGAAGGCATTATTGACACTTTACCTTTCCATTCCATTATTAGAGTACAAACAGATGTGGCTTTCCCTTTTGTTAAGAACAAAAGGAAAATGGGTTCTGATCATGTGCTAAGATTAAGATTTATCATTTTTATATTATGGGACAGGATATGTTGTATTATATGCCTCAGTTTCCTCGAAACTTTCCAAGAGAGATCATTTTCTTGGAGGGGTACTCTGATCGCGACTTGTATATTTCATTTATATGCAGAACAGAAAAAGAAAACTCTCTGGGATAGGACCCATTTTTTTTCATGCCATCAAAACCTCACTGAAATCCGATGCTTCAATCTGTATGTTTCCGAAGCAATAATATTCTTGTTTATCTGTAGACAAGTGCAGTGAGATGCTGAGGAGGTAGGATAATCCTTCTAGGCTAAGATGAAACATGGAGAAAGTTAAAGAACATCTCATTACATTTAATAATAGAGGTTCACATGTAGATAAAGTTGATGAAAAGAATCCTCATCCTGTTAAGATGCGTTCTGTGGACTGGAAAAGAGCTAGAAAAGGTATATTCCCATAGCATTTCCCTCTTTCCTTCCTTTGTTTTTTAAAGGCATGTAAAGCATTGAGGGGATGCCTACGAATCTCATTATGACGGGAGATAAAGAACTTTCTTGACGAAGAACTCTTGATCATATGTTCAAGCAACTCTCAACAAATTAAATAATTTAAAAAGTTAAAAATCAAGTTTAATAGCACTCTGATCCAGAGGTAACTTTATATCTAAGAATTAAAGGCTTGATTTTAGATATAACATTATATCTAAGAACGCTAAATATATGAATGACACCATGAATTCAGTTAATCTTTGATAAGTTACGAATCCAATTAATTTTTAATAAGTTATTATATAATCTTTTTTCTTATAAAGAAAATGTTGTTTTTCCACAAACAAACAAAAAAAAAAACTTATGTTTATTCTTCAACTTGTTGCCCAACATTTGTAGCTCAAAAAGACATAATATAATTTGTTATTAAATCATTTCGTTTGCCATTTCATTATTTAATATGCATGATTTAATCCAACATTCTCACACAAAAAAAGATCTATCATTGCCTTAGACCAATAATCTTCATCGAGTAATAAATTATGTTATATGCATCGAAATTATAAATTCTGAAATTGGTTTAACACTCTAACAATTTAGTCTATGCTTTTATGGTTGACTAAATTTCATATAGCGATGGCCCTCGCTCCTACGACCAACTCATCAGTTATATATTCAAATAATTCTCGTTCTAGAGACCAGCTTGTCCATGTATGTATATTTACAGCCCCTGCACCTGCAGTCGGCTTATCATATCAATAGTCCCCGCTCCTGTGGCTAGCTTATCATAACAATAGCCCTTGCTCTTATGGTCCGCTTATCATAGATTATATAAAATAAAATAGCCCCCGTTCATGCGACCAACTTATATCATATATTATATAAAAATAGGCCCCGCTTATGCGACCGACTTATATATTACCAAACTATTTATTTGTTTATTTGCCTTTTCATTTTTAAGATTCATTTGATAACAAACTTAATTCTAAAATAATACATCAAAGTGAAAAGATGAGATGACGAAGACCTATCTGCTTCTCCATTAGGTAGGAGTTCATCACCTCATCTTCCCTATAGGTTTAAATTCGCTCATTTGCGATCCCACTTGACACGGGGATAAAATTTTCGACAAGATTTTACTCCCAGCGCGGCAGTCTAGTCCCACACTAGACTCAGCCTTCCTCACAATTCCAACTCGTGTTTAGCCTACCACTAAGGTGTTTCACACACCCAAAGATCTTTCCCCGAATTCTTTCAAGTAATAGACAATCAATAAGAACACAAGTAATCAAATCAGAAATGCAAGCACCGTTTACAGGAAATATTCCCAACCTTTATTAATTCCGAAACAAAGGATACACAAAACTAGTTGTGTGTGCCATGCACCAATCTGCTTGCAGGCTACACTTCATTAGTTCTCTTTTATCTCAAGAGAACATGGAAGTTACATATAAAACCGTCACCCCTAAACAGATCTATACAGCTGGTCAGTTTGGACCAAAACAGTAACTGCCGAAAACTGCCTCCAACTGCCCCTTTGTAACTTCCCTTGGTCTGCCACCTCACAGACCTTCAAGCCAGTTAGCTGAGCCCTCTCTGCCAACCTTGTTGTGCTACTGCATGTCTTGGACAGCCCTCTATCCAAGTCTGAAGTCGTGCCGAACATGCTGCCGATGTTCGCACGCACCCGTTACGCACTGCTGCCGAATCTGCCTATGCCGATGCATGCTGCCTCTGCCCATGCATGCTGCCGATATCCCAGCAGTGTTTTCGTTGGCGCGCCCTCGCGCCTAGGACTGTGACAAACCACCCCCACCTAAAGAGTCTGACGCCCTCGTCGGAATCGATGTGAGGTAATCCTGCACCTTGTCCTCGTACTGCCACAAATCAGTATCTTTCTCCCACGAAACCTCTTCGGTTTTAGCCCATTTCACTAGAAATTCAGTCCTCCGGTTCTTTCTATGCTGCCCAAGTCTACGATGATCCATTATCCTCACAATGTCATCGTCAAACTGCTTCCGAACCGTTGGTGGAGCACGCCGTGTCTTGTTCCTGTCCGGGTCCTCTTTATCTTCGTAGTAGGGTCTCAAGTAGCTAACATGAAACGTAGGGTGAAGTTTCATGCGTTCTGGCAAGATCAGCCTGTACGCAACAGCCCCCACTTTCTCCCTAACTTCAAAAGGCCCGTCATACCTTGGTATCAACCCCCGTTGAGCCAATCTGCCTGTAATCTTCTTCCAAATCTGAGGTGTTAATTTCAGTAACACCTTGTCACCAACGTCAAACTCCAGTGGCTTTCTCTTCAAATCAGCATACTTCTTCATTCGTTTGCTGGCCTTCCGCAAACTGTCCTGAGCTTGTTCCAACAACTCCTGCCTTTCCATCGCAAATTGGTATGCTGCTGGACTTTTCCCCCCTGATTTCTGCACCGAGATCTCCATGGGAGTTTGGGGTTGTGCCCCTAGTACCAGCTCAAAGGGACTTGCCTCCGTCGCAGATGATTTGTGGAGGTTGTAGCAAAATTGAGCACTGTCCAGCAGCTCTAGCCAATTCCGTTGCGTTGCTGTCACATAGTGCCGCAAGTACTCCTCCAACAAAGCATTGATCCTTTCTGTTTGCCCATCCGTCTGAGGATGGTTAGCCGTGGAAAACTTCAGTTGTGTCCCCATCATTGTAAACAAAGCTGTCCAAAACCTGCCAGTGAAACGTGCATCATGGTCACTAACAATATCTGTCGGAACCCCAAAGTATTTCACCACATTCCGATAAAACATCTTCGCTGCCACCTCTGCTGTACACACTGATGGAGCGGCAATAAACACTGCATATTTGGAGAACCTATCCACAACCACCATCACTGCATTCATGTCATCCACTTTCAGAAATCCCACGATGAAATCCATCGAAACCGAAACCCATGGCTTATCCGCAATCGGCAGGGGCTGAAGCAAGCCTGCTTCTCGCTGCCGTACGGTCTTGTCTTGCTGACATATTAGACAAGTCCTTACGTACAACTCCACATCCTCATCAATCTTCGGCCAATAGTATGTTTGGGACAATAAGGCAATCATCCGTTCCCTCCCTGGATGTCCTGCCCACTGCGGGTCATGTGTCTCCGACATCAACAATCTTCGCAGCTTCCCTTTCGGCACGTAGACTCGACCCCCTTTGGCATATAGGAGATCGTTTTCCAGCCAGTATCTTCGTACAGTCCCCTCTCGTACGTGATCAGCCATCTTTTTATAAGCTGCATCCTCCTCGGCAGCTTGGTGAAGTCTCTCTAGCATGTCCGACTCCACCTGCACAGAAGAAAAAACAGTAGCAAGCACACAACGCCTGCTAAGTGCATCCGCAACTTGGTTGTGTCGCCCAGGCTTATGCTCCCACTCGAAGTCATACTCGGCCAAGAACTCTTGCCACCGAGCCTACCGCTGCGACAACTTCTTCTGAGTTTTGAAGAAGGTGTTGGCCACATTATCTGTCTTCACAACAAACTTCGGCCCCAACAAGTATACCCGCCATACACCAAGACAATGGACCACTGCTGTCATTTCTTTTTCATGCGTTGAATACCGCTGCTCTGCCTCGTTGAGTTTACGACTCTCAAAGGCCACTGGATGTCCCTCTTGAACAAGAACTCCTCCAATAGCCCTATCCGAAGCATCTGTGTGCACCTCAAACGGTCTCTCAAAATCAGGCAGCTTCAACACTGGCGCTGACGTAACAGCCCTTTTCAGTTTCTCGAATGCCCATTGGCACCCATCAGTCCAGTTCCACTTCCAATTCTTCTTCAACAGATCAGAAAGGGGAGCGGCCACTTTGCTGTAGTCTTTGATAAACCGACGATAATAGTTAGCCAATCCCAAAAAGGATCGCAAATCCGATACCGTAGCAGGGGCTGCCCATTCTACAATGGCTTGTATCTTCTTCGGATCCATCCGCACTTGGTCCATGCTTACCAAGTGTCCCAAGAACATAATCTCAGCACATGCGAATTCACATTTTTCCCTCTTAACAAACAATTTATGCTCCCTCAGCCGGGACAAAACTCTAGAAAGATGCACTACATGCTCATTCATGTTTCTACTGAACACAACTATATCGTCTAGATATACGACAACGAAATCATCCATAAACTCATACAATACATCATTCATTAAGTTGCAAAATGTAGCTGGAGCATTGGTTAAGCCGAATGGCATAACCAGAAATTCATAAGACCCATACCTCGTAACACAAGTCGTCTTATGTTCATCCCCTTCGGTAACCCTCACTTGCCAATAACCAGACCTCAAATCCAGTTTCATAAAGACAGATGCTCCACTCAGCCTGTCCATCAAGTCCTGCACCAGCAGCACCGGATACTTGTTCTTTATCGTCACCTTGTTTAGTGCACGATAATCTACACACATGCGAAGACTACCATCAGCCTTCTTCTGGAATAGAACAGGAGCACCATACGGAGCTTTTGATGGACGCACAAACCCAGCGTCTATCAATTCCTCGAGCTGTCTTCTCAACTCGCCCAAGTCTCTAGGCGACATACGATATGGAGGCTGCGACGGTGGTGTCGCACCTGGCACAAGTTCAATTCGGTGATCCACAGCCCTTCTTGGTGGAAGCTGTTTCGGCAACTCAGGAGGCATAACATCCCCATACTCCTCCAATACACTAGCAATGACATCCGGCACCTGCTCACTCTGTCCCGAATCCCCTCCCATTGCTACTGCCACATATACTTCGTTACCCTTCCTCAAGGCTTTACTGATTGCGATGGCCGAAATCATGCTACTACTGCCTTTCTTGCTTTCGGCCACCGAATCTTTGTAACAAGGCACAAAACTGGGGCATGTCTCACTGGCAATCAAAATCCCACCCAAATACGGCATCAAAGCAATCTTAGCCTTTTTCAAGAAGTCTAGGCCAAGAATTAAGTCGAAGTCGTCAAGGGTCACCACCAGTAAATCATGTTTCCCCTGCCACTTTTCCAATGTCAGAGGCACCCCATAAGCAGTTCCCATTATCCGCTGCGCCTTGGCATTCACCGCCTTCATCGTTGTTTGACTAGTGCTCAGCCGCAACCCCAACTGCGTCACCAACCTGTCAGCCACAAATGTGTTCGTTGCACCCGAATCTAACATGGCATTGATTTCCATGTCGTTCACTCTAATCTTCACATACATTAGAGTGTCCACAGCACCCAACTTACCCTGTCTCAAAACATCCAGACACACCAAATCAGTGTCAGCAGGGCTGGATTCGTCCACCGAATCATCCACCGCAATCAAACAATTCAACACACGTATTGGGTTGACGCGTGTGACTGTCTCTTCAGGTTCACTTTCATTCACCAGAATGGCATTCAATTTTTCTCTCTTAGGACATTCCCTAGCATAATGCGGCCCTCCACATATGAAACATCCAGCATTTGGCTTGGCTTCTTTCGTCGACGCTTCTGTTTGCTTGGCTTTTCCTTTGTCAATAAAAGGTCTAAATCCACCCCCACCAAGCTTCTTGTTCTTACTCTTCCCATCCCTCTTATCTCTGGCTTTAAACTTTGAAGGGACAAGAACAGCTCCCTCTCGCGTCCCTGTCTTGAAATTGACCAAACTGTCTGCGGCAGCGATGGCAGATGACAAGTCCTTCACTTTCTGCCTACGTAATTCTGCCTGTGCCCAAGGTTGCAAACCGGAAAGAAAATTGAATAGCCTATCTTCTTCGGACATGTTCTCTATGTCCAATATCAAAGAACTGAATTCTTTGACATAATCCCTCAACGATCGGTCCTGCTTCAGCTTCTTCAAATCTTCCCTCGCTAGCCAGGACGTGTTGTTCGGCAAGAACTGGTCCTTCAATTCTTGTTTCAACCGATCCCAAGTATCAATCTTGGGACGCCCTGCATTCAAGTCTTCTTTGATCCGAGTCCTCCACCACAACTTTGCATCCCCCGACAAATACATCGCTGTGATGTTCACTTGTTCGTCGGCCCCAATCTTTGCCACACCAAAATACTGCTCCATGTCCCAAAGGAAATTTTCCAATTCCTTGGAATTTCTTGCACCACCAAACGACTTTGGCTCTGGAACTTTTGGTTTGGATGAACCACCGCCCCCAGGGGTGTTCACTACTGCCTTCTTCAGAACAGCGATCTCGCCCTCAAGATCTTTGAACTTACGACTCACATCTGCCGCAAAGTCCACATACTGCCCCGCAGCCCTCTCAGCCATTTCTACTGCGTATGCAAGTTTTTCGTTCATAGATTGCTCTTCATTTTCGGCCACAGGACCAAGAACAGTTTCGAGATGAGAGAGTCTCTCTTGAATCGACTCCATGTTGCCTGATGGCATTCACTCTCGGACCAAGTCCTCAAAACAGAACAGACCTTGCTCTGATACCACTTGACACGGGGATAAAATTTTCGACAAGATTTTACTCCCAGCGCGGCAGTCTAGTCCCACACTAGACTCAGCCTTCCTCACAATTCCAACTCGTGTTTAGCCTACCACTAAGGTGTTTCACACACCCAAAGATCTTTCCCCGAATTCTTTCAAGTAATAGACAATCAATAAGAACACAAGTAATCAAATCAGAAATGCAAGCACCGTTTACAGGAAATATTCCCAACCTTTATTAATTCCGAAACAAAGGATACACAAAACTAGTTGTGTGTGCCATGCACCAATCTGCTTGCAGGCTACACTTCATTAGTTCTCTTTTATCTCAAGAGAACATGGAAGTTACATATAAAATCGTCACCCCTAGACAGATCTATACAGCTGGTCAGTTTGGACCAAAACAGTAACTGCCGAAAATTGCCTCCAACTGCCCCTTTGTAACTTCCCTTGGTCTGCCACCTCACAGACCTTCAAGCCAGTTAGCTGAGCCCTTTCTGCCAACCTTGTTGTGCTACTGCATGTCTTGGACAGCCCTCTATCCAAGTCTGAAGTCGTGCCGAACATGCTGCCGATGTTCGCACGCACCCGTTACGCACTGCTGCCGAATCTGCCTATGCCGATGCATGCTGCCTCTGCCCATGCATGCTGCCGATATCCCAGCAGTGTTTTCATTGGCGCGCCCTCGCGCCTAGGACTGTGACACCACTCTCGAAGCCTCGCTTGTATCAATAAGATACATTTCATTGATAATTCATTTCATTCATTCCAGTAGGTTTAACTACTTTTAATTAAATAATATTCCTTGTCTTCTATCTTTAAACTGTCAAAGAACCATCTCAACCCAAAAGTTTAAGCTGTTAGGTTAAGTCCCAGGATATGATTTATATTATTCTCTAATACACCCTCTCAAGTGAAAGCCCTTTGGGCTTGAAACTTGTACAGACCCACATTACCTTGTACTTAATTTGTTTATCAAATAAATGGAAATAGTGAGATTTGAATTCGTAACCGCTTAGTCATCAAGGCTCTGATACCATGTCAAAGAACCATCTCAACCCAATAGCTTACCATGTCAAGGAACCATCTCAACCCAATAGCTTAAGCTATTGGGTTGAGATGGTTCATTGACATGGTATCAAAGCCTTGATGACCAAGTGGTTTCGAGTTCGAATCTCACCATCCCCATTTATTTGATAAAAAAATTAAGCACAAAGTAATTTGGGCTTGTGCAAGTTTCAAGGCTAAAGGGCTTTCACTTGAAGGGGTGTGTTAAAGAATAATATAAATCATATCATGGGACCTCACCTAACAGCTTAAGCTATTGGGTTGAGATGGTTCTTTGACATAAACTTCAACATCAAATTTTTACATGTTCATCGAACACACGCATGTAAATCAAAATCTTATTCTTCACAAGTATGCATCTCAAGCACTCGTTTATACTTTACACCTAAAGAGTGAAATCACAATTTACCTATTCAGTACATACACACACGTATACACACAACCATTCATATTAATATTTTTCCACGCATATGAAACGTCATCCCTCTCTATTTATCCAATTTCAATTCATTGTATTTATAAACCCTTCTTGTGAATATACTAACAATTCTTCGATTCCTACTAACAAGTTCCAAGATCATTTCCACATATTATCTATTCCCTTTACGTGAACTCATTCAATTCATGCAATTATCCAATCAATTAACTAAACCTCCCTTAAAGTTCTTAGTCCAAGAACATTGGAACTTAACTTCAATAATTAGATTCATTTCAAAGCACCATTAACACACCATCACAAACCAAATACACATAAGTCAATAATTTGGTTTTCGACCCTTTCCTATTTTCCCTTAATGTGGTCGGTTATTAATGCTCGCAAAACACCAAATTTTCTTTGTCAAGTATGCATCATTTAAAGTACTTCCTATTCTTTCCCAAGAACATCACACTATCACAATTTGTCATTTTCCTAATTTTATCATCTAAGAACCGTAGTTTAAAATTTAGGAATTTAGCATAAAGTTCATTAATCCTTACTTAGACTTGTACAAACAAATTTATAACATCTTATGTGACAATAATATGAACTTTAAATGCTAACTAGTCAAAGTTTTCAGCTCCTCGTTTCTTTCTTTCCTCTTTTCCATGAGCTTTCTCTCTTTATTCCTTTTCTCTCACTTAATTTTTCTCTTAAATCTTGTGTTGATTGTGTTTAAACCCTTACTCCCTCACTATCTTGCCTAAATTTTTGGTTTCTCTCAAGTTGTTTTAATGGTAGATGCTCTCATAATTTTTATTTTACTTTCTTCCTTTTTTTTTTTTTTTTGGCTAGCAGTTATAAGAGAAGAAGAAGCTAAATTTTCAGTTTCGCTAGCTTATTAATGAAATTATCATTAATGAACATATATGTTATTTTTTATCTGACTATTTTTATTCTTGAATAACCTTTCTGAACTCCGATTTCCCTACAATTTTAACCAAGATTAAGCAGTGTCAAAAGATTCCTTATAAAATTTCATCTCGATCAGGCAGTTGGATTGAGAATTATGCTGGTAGAGTAAAACTAATCAATAGGTGATTTTACACTAAAAAACCAAGTTTTCTTGTTTCATCCTTCCATAGAATTTACTAATTATTCTACTAAATACTCATGACCATTTTCTTATTGCAATATATTTATTTTTCTTTTCCACCATTTAGTTTGTTTACGGGCTTATTACCGTTTCATAGTACCATTATTGATTTTTCAACCGAGGTTTATACCAATACTTTTTCATGTCTTTCTTTTTTTCTTTTTTCTTACCTATTTATCACGTATGTAAACTCATTTTAATTTTATTTACTCATTTACTATTTATTTTATTTTTAAATTTTTATGGGTTAACAATTTTGTCACATTAATACTCATTTAGACTAGTTAAAACATCTTCAACTTCTTAAAATTTTACCCCGGATTTTACACAAACTATTAAAAGATTTCATTCCCATTCATAGGAATTTTCCCTTTGAATTTATTATTTTTTAGTGAAAGTACTTTATTTAACCTAGGTTGACAAAATTTCAAGCCGAGATTTATAATATTTATGTTACTGATGGAATAAACCAATGGTAAATTCATCAGTGATTATATGCATATTTTCAAATGAAATAATTCGTTGAAGAATTACATTTATATATATGTTACCGAGAAAATAAACTAATAGTAATTTTGTCGGTATTATATATGGTCATGAAACCATGAATCTCCTTGATCTGGTTCTTTAAAGCAGATTTTGATGGCCTTAAGAAATGCTAAGATGTCATATATTGGAGATAAGTGTCCCACATACCCTTTGTGATGTATGGAGGTTTGAAAATTTTTTCACATGCCCACGTTTTCCCAACATGGAAAACCTTTATCTTTTGCATTTTTTTTTTAGATATTGTACCAGAAATCATACAACCTGATTCAAAAAAAAATTGAATAAGATATAAAAAATACAAAATTTTAATATTTTTTTAAAATAATATCACAATTTAAATTCAATCTTACATAATAGCGTTATGAATCTCCCACTCTCCTGGTCACACCATTGTCAATCTCCTCCCAATAAAAATTTTCCTTAAACGTGAATTTCATAAATAATTAGTTTATTAAAATTAAAAACTAATTGAATTAAATTTTAAAAAAAATAAATTGCTTATATATATACCAACCTTGAACTTTAAAAAACAAGCATCAATCATAGGAACCTGACTCCATTGAAACAAAAGCACTTCCATCAACAATTTCATTGTCAATGTTATCATACAAGCAACCTCAATATTTGTAAATTTTAATTTGCTCATTAAAATTAATTATTCAAACTTTATCCATTGTTGTTTATTTTTTTATCGCACGGGAAAGAAAAACAAACTTACATGTTGTGGTTGGCATCCACTGAGCAATATAGTTCTCGTTGTAAACATTTCACCTAGGAGAGACACCCACTGTATAAGTGGCACTTGCACCCGACAAGCCTGCGTCGAGAGAGAATGTTTGAGGCGTCACATCATGGTCGACACCTAGTAGCATTGCCTACTTATGCTCATCAAAAACGCTGTCAAAAGAACCAGCAACGCTCTTTTCCATCCTTGTCTCTACTAATCTTCTCTTTCTCATTTAAATAAATTTGATAAAAAATATTAATAATATTATCACAATATCCTATTTAAAAAATAAAATGATAGTAGCTCTTATATATGGGAGCCTATTTAAAATTTTAAAACAAGAAAATACGCATCAATAACTCATTCAAGTTGGACCAAATTCATGCATTAGAAGTCATAAATCTTGTAACTCATGATTATGTAATCAAATGATACTATCTCAAAAGCCACATTCCCATCGTCCGTTTGGTTAATAATTAAAAAATAAAAAAGAAACACATAAATTCTTACATGAACACCCATACCCTAATAATATTTGCTTGAGGTTTGTAATTCACACTTACCACTTGATTAAAACTTCTCAGCTAAAATAAAAAGGAAATTTTTTATTATCTTACATCCGAAGACTGGCTCCATTATTTGGTTTTCAACATGAAATCGAGCAAATGACCAAACTATCACATTTCTCCTAAATCACTCAATGTCTAAGCTCATATTGCTAATTATAATAATAATAAAAAAAACCCAAATAAAAAAACAAAAGTAATATAGCATACCATCAGCATCACGTGGCGGGCGGGATCCACCTGAAATCTTCTCCTACGAACCTGATGGATGAAATATTTGCAGATTCGAATCTACTATAAATAATACAATACAAATCAATTTTCCTTCTTTATTATTTCATAAACAAAAAATATGCAAAAATAAAAAAAAATTATCAAACTAATCAATCAAATATTAACAGTAATCAAAACTAATTAATTTGATTTGAAATATTTTCTTCTCGATTTTCTCAGTTGCCAATTAGTGAAGGAAAAAAAAGTGAGTACTGGTGAATTAGACGGTGACGTGAAGAAATAAAAGAGTAATAGATTGATTGGGCTGCCAAACAGTGAAGAAATAATCTTTTCTTTGTCTTTGTTACGGGGCATGTCTTCTTGATCAAAAGGAAGGAATTTTGAGTTGGAGGAGAAGGAGAGGAGGATGGAGGGAGAGGAGATGAGAGGAAGAGAGAACGAGGGTTCTGGAATTAGAGATTTTGGTCTATTGTTGATTAGCTTTGTTTTCTGATGGAATTATTCATGATATTTCTATTAGTAAAAATAACACATCATTTATTACCAACAAAATTATTAATAATAAGTAGAATATTTAATAGTTTTTACAGTCCGTTGATAATTTTATTGATAATTAATTAACACTAAAAATTTTTAGAATCCCTCAAAGTTTTCCAAACTACCAAAAAAAAAATTATTTGATGACATTTTATTCTATCAGTGATTCAAATGTCCAGTGATAAAATCTTGTAATTTTTTTTTAACTCTTTAGAACTCTTTGAGGAATGAAATCAGTCGGTAATTTTGTTGGTATTGCACATTTTGTCAATATTTCTATAAGTATAAAAGAAGTTTCTATTTTCCCAATATTTTTGTATTCCCTATGTATCTAACTTGCAAATATAATAAAATCACAATAATAAACGTTCCAATTGTGTTAACAATAATTTAATGTAAAGCAACAATTTACGGAAACATTATATTAATGT
The DNA here is from genome assembly GCF_951802175.1 of Populus nigra. Lineage (NCBI taxonomy): Eukaryota > Viridiplantae > Streptophyta > Magnoliopsida > Malpighiales > Salicaceae > Populus > Populus nigra. The sequence goes on from NC_084853.1 coordinate 318,254, forward strand.
CAATTTCATTACACATCGATGTTTTACATATAAAACTAGTTTGAAATCCTTTTAATCAAAATTGTCTTCATCTTCTTTAATTTCTTCATCATCATGTCCATCGTCATCGTCTTCATCAATTGAACCTCATCAATCTCATCATCTTTATTGACTTCTATATATCCACTGGTTATCAATATATCTTTTAACTTAATAGCATCAACATAAACATAATTTTTTTCAGTGACATGAAAATTTGAATTTTCTTCGAAGTCGATAGACGAAGCAACTTGATATGGATTAACTAACTCATCAAGTTGAAAAACATTGTCTCTCGCAGTCACTTCATCGTTTTCATCCTGAACAACTTGGATATGACCATTAAATTTAGATTTCACAATGGATAACCAATCAACTTTATAAGGATCTTTTTTATAAAAATAAGTGTATGTGTAATAAACTTGTTGACACTGTTTAGAAAAAACAAAGTCATCGTCAATGTTATAAAGTTTACCCTTTGTATTAATTTTGACCAAATCATAGTTGAGATCTACTCTTATTTCTCTATCAGTGGTATCATTCCAATAGCATTTGAATAAAAAGATTGTATTTTGTTATCTATGATATTGTAATTCAATCACCTCCTCTAACTTTCCATAATAATCAACTATAACCTCATTAGAAGTAGATCCTTTAACACAAACTCCACTATTATAGGTCTTTCTACCATGACCATGCTCTTCAGTATAAAAGACAAATTCATTGATGAAATACTCATTAATACACTTGACATTTCTTTCATGACCCAAACATAGTAAATTCAAGCTACCAATAGCATTACCTTCCATTTGATAAACTTGATACAAGATTATAAACATTAATTGTTAAAGAAAAGGGTCTAACAAAATTAAGTATTATGAGAGTTAAAAATTATTAAGTACTGCTTACATGTGTTTTAAACCATATGGAAAATTATTCATCTTGTAATAGGAAAATTTAAGATTCAGTTATAAGTGAATTTTAGGATTGGAAATATTAACGATATTGTCTACAATGAATTATTCAATCTATCAGTTTATATGAGAGTATAAGATAAAATTATTTAAAAATAGCAAAATGTTAATATTGTACCTACTGAATAAAAGATCTAAATTTATCATAGTTAAATCGCACATAATTATATGCATGTTTGAATTCGATTTATGTCAAGTATCTCCCCCTCACTATATTTTTTTGATAAAGTTCATCTAGGATGGGAAAATATTGACAAATTATCACTAAAAAACACTTCTTCATTATCATCATGTCTTGAAACGTGGTTGATTCTTGTTGACATCAAGTAAAGCTTAAAATAGTACGAGATAAATATTAAAATCTCTTTAACAATATAAGTCTCGTGTATTGAAGCCTTAATATACGCCTTGTTTTTAGATTTTTTTCTTAAGGTTAGACAAGTATCTGCATGGAACTAAATAGAGATTAAATAAATGAATTTTTTAAATTAAAAAACAAGTTAATAGAAATTTACTTAAGACGCATATGTAATTCATAACCTTTTGAATGGATACATCCATCTATATTGGACAACACTTCCAATTTTTTCCTTAAACAGTAAATGTATGGTAGATGCTCTATTGAATCGAAAAAGAATTGAGGGAATATCATCTCAAGTTTACAGATTGTCTGAATGATATTCGTTTCAAACTTTTTCATGTGTTGAGTATGCAACTTGTTAGAGCATATATCATTAAAAAAAGCTATTAATCTTCATAAGTGCATCCCATATTTCTTCTGGCAATAAATTCTTGTAAGCAAGAGAAATGTGTAATAGCTCAAGCTTTCTTATCATTTCATGATCAAAATTCATGGTAATATTTTTTTTTGTAAGTTGTTACATCATCGATATTGTTCACAATAGTATTCCAAAACCAACCAATAGGTTTCATTCATTGGTATAGGATAATACCCATATGATTTCGTAAATCAACATCCCCATAAAAGAGAACTCAATACACATACCCATAACATTATATTTACATAATCATAAGTTTACATTCATGTTCTGATATAGTTATCATTACAAGTATTTACAAAAGTGTCAAACGACAATTTCACAACTAGTACATTTATTCAAACGAAATACATAACATCTTAGCATATAGATATATAGTTCATAACAAAATATATGGACCCATGAGTCAGGATTCCTATGCACCTTAATTGTATGGCGTCCCTATTACAATGCAAAATGGATACAAGAATTATAAACAATCTAAACATGATAATAAATATTTAAAAGAATATTATTACTACTTTCTATTAATAACCTAAGCGAGTATATTTCTTCCTTTACTCTTTACATACATAATTCAACCCTCATTTTTTCATCAATTATATTATCTTTATTCATATGTCTCAACCTCTCCATAGGAGTTGCAAGGACCAGAGTTAATACGTCGATCGTGATTAAGTTACTTCACTTTACCAGGTCATCATTTATAGACACCACTAACCACGATCAATCACATAACTCAATCATCCAATTCAGATACCATTAGGCGAAGCTAAGTTGTAATACCCAACTTGGTCATCCATTTCGGATGTCATTAGAAGAAGCTAATCATAACATCCCAATTTGGTCATCCATCTCGGATGTCATTAGAAGAAGTTAATCATAATATCCCAACTCAGTCATCCATCTCGGATGCCATTAGCTGGAGCTAATCATAAAATCCAAACCTGGTTATCCAAATCGAATGTCATTAGCCAAAGTTAATCATAATATCCAAACTCAGTCATCTATCTTGGATGCCATTAGTCGAGGGTAATCACAATACCCAATCAAATATTCCATGAACAATTTATCAGTCACAACAAGATATAATAAGATAGAATAATTCTTTTATGCGACATCATTTTATATATTCGATATTATTTAAGAAAAGGGTGGAGATTACCTACTTGTTCCTCTCGTGGCGTGTTCTCATCCGGTCGTACCACCTGACACATCAAATGATCATTAATTAGCTTATTCACATTCAGCAATCATATAAACCATCACCATACATATCTCAAGAATACACATGTTCACATTCAAGTGTTTCCCACATCATACAATCATACAAAGAAAGTCATCATATTAAGACACTTCTCTTTATTTTAAATGTAGTGCACCCATGGACATCCTAGTGTTAAATTCTTCAGTTTCGTAGTGAATTAGCTTAAATCGATGATGAAATCATCATGATAATTAAATCATTTCTGACATGAAATTCATCAATGAAACTAAGTCATTGCTATCACAGAACATCGTCAACAAAAATTGGGTCGCTCATGACACAGGAATCGTCAGCAAAAACTAGATCGCAAATCATTAGCAAAAACTAAGTCGTTGGTGACACAGAAATTATCAGCGAACACTAGGTTGCTACTTCCATGACTGACATATGAAATCATTAGCAAACACAATGATTGTTGACTCAGAAAACATAAGTGAAAACTAAGTTGGCGGTGACATAGAAATCATCAGCGTAAACTAAGTTGCTACCGACCCAAAAATCATCAACGAACACTACTTCCACGGCTAATGTATGGAATCGTTAGCAAACACAATCACTATTGACTCAGAAATCGTCAACGAAACTAATTTCATAGCTGACGTATGGAATCGCCAGCGAACACAAAGTCATTTCTAGTTTTACTATTTCCCTACGTTATTTATAAGGTTTGTGCTACGCTTTCCCCGCTTATAACACACCCAAACTGAATTGAACATAGACCATAACCAACCACATTCAATTTATCACAAGTTTATCAAACAATGCACAACTAAATCTCAAGATGTATATTTTTCAAGGTTCTTCTAACTACCATTCCAAGGCCGCAACATGATATTGCCAACAATCATTCACCCCATGTTCTCAAATGTATTATCCCAATTCATCAATACAATTAATAGCAATTCTACAACACATAAGACTTCTATTTCCACATTATCTCTTGTCATTCTAAAGATGTTCATCATGCAAAGTTTCTTCAAGATTCTTCCTCTTGGCCGAAACATAGTTATCCCTCTCTTTCAATCTTTCACATGCATTTTATCAAATCTAACATATATAGATTCCCATTAACATGCTATATTATACATTCATACTTTTGATTCATAGTCACACAAATCCTTCAATGACATATAAGCAATTCATTACAATAACATAAACAAAAATTTTGTTTCAATTCAAGCATATTATAAGACTCTAACAAGGTCACAATTCATGCATTTCATCACCTCAATTCGCATTCTGTCTAGCCCTTCAATCTGGTTGGCCCTCCCTTTAGGTTTATACATTTCGAATCATTCATATTCATTCATATTTCTTTTGTAAAATTCTGCACTTGTTTCCTTTCATTCCTTATTCTACTTTAATCTTCTCATTTAGTTGTTAAGTCTTGAGTTAAAGATGTAAGAACTCTAAACCTTTTATTTTGAGTTTCTCTCCCCTTTCCTTATCTGAAATCATGAAATAATACCCAACCAAGGAAATGATACCACCATTACCTCATGATTTTTAACAATCTTAGAAAGGTTCAGTAATTTCTTCTTCTCTTCCTCACGATTTTCTTCTCTCTTTCTTGTGTTGTTCCAATCGACCTTTTAGGCCTCCTTTTCTTCCATGTTTTCAGTTATTTTTTTTCTTTAACTCTTCATTCACTCAAACACTCAAGGAAATAACATGCATACTGGTTTGGTTTAGTTTTTCTTTGGAAAGCGTTGAGTTGCTTCAGCTATGGTTATTGTTAGCTTTTGGGGGAAAGGAAAAGTCATCTCTTCCCCCCCCCCCTTTATTTATCACTAAAAATAAGATTTAGGGGGCTGGTTAACCTTGTTCCTATTCGCTCTATTTGGATAACCTAGGGTTGGTTTTCTACATCCTCAATCCCTACCTAGGATAAACCAGGTTTTTCCTCCCATAATTTCCACCTAGAGCAAATCGGTTTGTTTCCTTTGATTCTTTCTTAGCATAGGTCGGCCTAATCCTATTTTATTTTTTGGTTTTATAAAAGAGTGTTTGTATAAATATATAGCAGTCTTGACTCTTGATTCCATATAATCTGTATTCCTCCAAATTCACCAATCTAGATATGTTCAAAGTATATCCATCAAGAAAACGTAGACTTTTAAGCTATTAGTAGACATGTGATTGTGCATTATTTTTCTAAGACGAAACTTGCTTTAGGCTTTGCGACCCGTGGCCCATCATAAATCAATTTCATATTCTTACCATAACAAAACAAAGGTATATCCATTTTAGCTTTCATGGTGTCCTTTTTCTTCCCTTTCAGGTCAATAATCGTGTTAAAAGTATTTTTAAACATGTTCTTTTTTATATACATGATATCTAGATTATGGCAAAGAAGATTAGTTTTTCAATTGAAAAGTTTCCAAAAATACTTCACTTTACCTAATTATAGGTCACATCAAAATTAGGAAACTTCTACTTTTAAAATTGAAAACCAAATATAATGTCTTCGTATTGCGAGACCACATCATACAATTCTTCACTCGATGGTATTGGTGATGCCACATCCTTTTCAACTTTATTTACAAAGAAGTTCTTTTTGTTCTTTTAGTACTTATGATTAGTTGGCACCAGTGGCAATTAAAAAAAAGATATTTTGCCACTATTTGTTAAGGTGAAGGCCTTATTATTTTCCATACAATATGGACAAGATAATTTTACATGCATGCTCCAACCAAAAATCATCTCATACGCAGAAAAATCATTGATAGTCCATATAAAAGTTATCTTCATCTGAAAATTATATTTCCACGAGATATCATACATTAAAGTCCTAAATAACCACAACTAGTTCAAAACTCATCAATCAATGGTAAAAAACAAACATCTATCCTACCTTAACTATTAGGATCGGGTACGACCGTAGATAAGAACATGAACTTCGAGCTCATAAACATCTCTGGTGGCAAGTTGTAAACTATAACTATCTTTGGCCAACAATAGCACATGACCAAAATGGATTGAATCCATTTATGCATAACCCAAGACGTACATTTAGTTGTTCCATTGAAAATTGAGGTTAGCCCAATTAAACTTCTTCCAAGCTTCACCATTAGAAGGATGCAATATGACTTTATCTATTGCATCATATGAATGATGTCATGTCATATGCTCAACGATCTTTAGAGACATGAATAACTTTTGCAGCCTAAGAATGATTAGGAAGTATCTTAGTTTTTTATGTGTGATAAGAGTCCTTCCCCTACTAGTTTTGGGTTTATACCGAGCATACCCACAAGTTTTATACTCGGTAAAATCTACATCTTCACGGTAGTATATACAGAAGCTTGAACACATGTCAATTTTTTTGGTATTCTATGGCAAAGGATTTTATCATAGATTTAGCATTATAGAAGTTCTCTTTCAACCTTTTCCCTTCAAGTAAAATGTTTCTCGCTTATTCAACGATTCTGTCATAATCAGTTTTACTCTACTCATGATATGACTTAATGGTGAACGCCTATGCAGTGGCCGATAATTTACTGTGATTTGTGCACCAATCCCATAATGGTTTGTTGGAATCTTTCAAAAGTTCAAAAAACCTATCTGCATCTATATTTAGTTCTTATATACACTTGAACATTCACCTGTATAATTATGATTCATTCTCATTGCATCAATTGCCATACTTCTATAATGATTACTATTATCATCTATAACTTCATGCATGTTGCTAGAACTAAAAGTTGAGTTAACCATCATTTCTATCATAGTCTCATAAGAAACATAGGGTTCTCCGTATACAAACTAACCCAGTATTTTTCCATGAACTCTTTTTGTAGAAGATACATTGTAACAACATCTAGATCAAGAAACTTTTTATTTTTACATCTCTTAAATGGATATCTAATACCGCCTTCACTGATATTCTTCGGATTAGATAGTGTTTAATTAATAAAACCCTCAACCCTATTATAATAATTCATCTTACATAACCCTTCAAGTGAAACTCGATATATCCAAGAACGATCATTCATTACTTATATGAAATATATATAGAATACTGATGACAACAAGTATTGATTAATAATGTGTACCAAACAAGTTATCAATACCAATAATGTGTACCAAACAAGTTATCAATACTCAACTAATTAGTTATCATCGGTTCAATTCAAACTTATTTAATCTATTTTGATAGTACCCTTTAATCATTCAAAAATTCAAATTTCTCCAAATTTACTGAAATTTTCAATTTAATAATAAAATTGATAGAATATGAAACATATCCATTAAATAACTTGATTTCATCAAATGACAAACAAATATAATTTTTTAAAATCTCAAACAAACTCTAACATGTATAAATCATTTATTCATACAATAAATTTCTTTAGAAAAAAAGTTATAAAACAAGAAAACACACCAAAAAAAAAACTATATGTACAACACAAAAAAGCCATAAAAATAACATTAAAATATGGGTTACAACAAAAAAAAAAAGAATAGTTAGGTTATCTTACTTGATGTGGTGAATCTTCAAAACAAAATTGAACTAGGATAGGGATACTGACAAACTGAGTATTAAGATAGTTGGATTTGTAATGATGAGAGCTAAATTTATGACAAAATAGGAGGGAAGGTTATTGTTTTCTGTTGCAAGAAAAGGAAAAGAAGGAGAAGAATGGGGGAAGGGAAAAGGGGGGTCGTGCTGTTGGTTATAACTTTAATATTACCGATGGATTCCCCGATAGAAATTAGCGATGTTAAACTATCATCGGTAATTCCGTCGGAAATATTGACACGTGTCAAATTTGCCAACAAAATTAACGAGGGAATACTTGCCTTGTTTTTTTATTCTTTGAATTCCACATGTAATTTCTTTGATATTCATCAAGAAAACTTTTTATGTTGGTTATTTTTGACGGAAACAATGTCATGATTTTTTATTAGTAAATATTATTGTAATTTACTAGTACTATATTTTCTATCGGTATTGTCATTGGAATTTAAAATTTTCTAATAGTAACTCAAATCTGCATCCATAAACCCAGGAAACTTGTCATCACTTGTGGTTTCATATCCTGCGATCTATGCAAGCACGTGACAATAACAGAGCTATGTTCATTGTGCTCTTTATGATCATATCCTCTTGCTTGCAGTACAATAATCTTAGTGTCGTACGCTTCCCTCGCATCATTTGCTTCTTGTGCTCATAATTTTAAACTCACAAGTCAGTGAAATCACACCTTGTAGAGTTTCATTTATTTATGAACAGCAAATTATGTCATCTTTCAATTCCATGCTAAGAGGTGAATCGGTGATAATTAGCAAGAATTAATATGACCATGCATATATGAACAGCCAAATAGAAAATGATGATAAATCACAGAGAAGACACAGATTGACTATAACAGCAGAAGTTCTATTTATATCACAGAAGAACTAACAAGCTGTTGACTCTAGTTCTACCTCTCCTCGTCCAAGTTTAGTAGAGGGAGAATATATATATCACAGCAGGACTATATATAATACAAGTACTGGAGGATGTGATGCATGCAAGACAGATATGGTAATTGCCAATTAAGCACCAGCTATCTAGATCTTTAAAACGGAACTGGTTTTCCTTTGCGATAATTAATATAACCCCTCCCGCCATAGAGTTGAGCTGCCTCGTCGCTGTCGATAACTTTTGTTGCAGGAATTTGGCATGTCGGAGGAGCATTGGGGATCTTCAGAACTGGTGGCCTCTTTGCCCGGCCGAAGCTCTCATCTATGGCCGCAAAGCCCTCCAACCCAATCTTAATAAGGCGATCTGCCTGGCGTGCCATGTTAATAACTACAATTACTCAATCAACACACAAGACAAGTGGTTGTCTGTATTTTTTGTTGGTTTGCTTGCTATGGCTTATATGTGTGAGGCCAAGCCAACCTTTATATAGATGGGAAAAGTTTGGTTAACAGCATCTGTTAATGAATAGTGTTGATAACATTGTTGGCAGACCCAATGAAATAAATGAGAATATCAGATAATGTGACTAAAGAAAACGAGAAATTCCTGCTTTTGGTGATTCCAATCCTTGTTGGCAGACCCAATGAAATACAAATAAACGTATTGTGAATAAAAATTCTCTACGACCGACCCCATGTTCCCGTGTTTGTCAACAACATTGCAAAAAATCGTGGAAGGAAAAAGAAGATATATATATATGATCATCAGGGTATGTGAATTGATCTTTTTGCCTAAGTTTGCGAAGTGGTGTGCGACACAGAACGTGGAGGTTAAATCTTTATGCGTCGATGCATATATTCCCCCAATAACATTATCCCACCCAGTCATCACATGAGAACTGTTTCTTGAGCAAATTCTTTTCAAGAAACTAATAAAGGGATAAGGATGACAATTTATTCCAACTCGATAGATATCAATCTGAACTCAACTCAAATATATATAACATTTATTATTTTACCATTATGTATTATTTCTATTTAATAATAAATAGTTATCGATATTGATATTTATATAGATACTTTAAATTCTAGTTCCAAGTTGATAAAATGCAGAAAATCGCATTCAATTATTAAACAATTGATTCCTTCCAACATGTTCACATTCAAGTGTTCAGCCATCATACAATCATACAAAGAAAGTCATCATATTAAGAAACTTCTTTTTATTTTAAAAAGTAGGTCACCCATGAACATCCTAGTGTTAAATTCTTGAGTTTCATAGTGAGTTGGGTCAAATCGACGATGAAATCATCACGAGAATTAAATCATTTCTGACATAAAATTCATCAACGAAACTGAGCCGCTGCTATCATAAAACATTGTCAGAAAAAATTGGGTTGCTCGTGACACAGGAATCGTTAGCAAAAACTAGATCGCAAATCATCAGCAAAAACAAAGTCGTTGGAGACACAAATTATCAACGAAAACTAGGTCGCTACTTCCACGGCTAACATATGAAATCGTCAGCAAACACAATCATTGTTGACTCAGAAACCATCAGTGAAAACTAAGTCAATGGTGACATTAAAATCATTAGCGAAAACTAAGGCGCTACCGACCCAAAAATCATCAACGAAAACTACTTCCACGGCTAATGTACGGAATCATTAGCGATCACAATCACTGTTGACTCAGAAATTGTCAACGAAAACTAAGTCTCTGCTGACCTAGAATTCATCAACGAAAACTAATTTCATGGCTGACGTATGGAATCGCCAGCGAACACAAAGTCATTTCTAGTTCTATTATTTCCCTAGGTTACTTATAAGATTTGTGCTAAGCTTTCCCCCTTTATAACACACCCAAACTGAATTGAACATAGACCATAACCAACCACATTCAATTTATCACAAATTTATCAAACAATGCACAACTAAATCTCAAGATGTATATTTTTCAAGGTTCTTCTAACTACTTTTCCAAGGCCGCAACATGATATTGCCAACAATCATTCACCCCATGTTCTCAAATGTATTATCCCAATTCATCAATACAATTAATAGCAATTCTACAACACATAAGAGTTCTATTTCCACATTATCTCTTGTCATTCTAAAGGTGTTCATCATGCAAAGATTCTTCAAGATTCTTCCTCTTGGTCGAAACATAGCTATCCCTCTCTTTCAATCTTTCACATGCATTAACATGCTATATTATACATTCATACTTTTGATTCATAGTCACACAAATCCTTCAATGACATATAAGCAATTCATGACAATAACATAAACACAAATTTTGTTTCAATTCAAGCATTTTCTAAGATTCTAACAAGGTCATAATTCATGCATTTCATCACCTCAATTCGCATTTTGTCCGGCCCTTCAATTTGGTCGGCCCTCCCTTTAGGTTTATACATTCCAAATCATTCATATTCATTCATATTTCTTTTTAAAAAATATGCACTTGTGTCCTTTCATTCCTTATTCTACTATAGTCTTCTCATTTAGTTGTTAAATCTTGAGTTAAAGATGTAAGAACTCTAAACCTTTTATTTTAAGTTTCTCTCCCCCTTCCTTATCTTAGAAAGGTTTGGAGATTTCTTCTTCTCTTCCTCACAGTTTTCTTCTCTCTTTCTTGGGTTGTTCCAACCGGCCTTTTAAGCCTCCTCTTCTTCCATGTTTTCAGTTATTCTTATGTTCTCTAACTCTTCCTTCACTTAAACATTCAAGGAAATGACATGCATGCTGGTTTGGTTTAGTTTTTCTTTGGAAAGGGGTGAGCTACTGCAGCTATGGTTATTGTCAGCTTTAAGGGGAGAGGAAGAGTCATCTATTTTTCTCCCTCTTATATTTATATCACTCATACATAAGATGGGATGTTTAGGGGGCTGGTTAACCTTGTTCCTATTCTCTCTATTTGGATAACCTAGGGTTGGTTTTCTACTTCCCCAATCCCTACCTAGCATAGGTCGGGTTTTTCCTCCCATAATGTCCACTTAGAGCAAATCGGTTTGTTTCCTTTGATTCTTTCTTAGCATAGGTCGGCCTAATCCTATTTTATTTTTTGGTTTTACAAAAGAGTGTTTGTATAAACATATAGTACTCTTCACTCTTGATTCCATATAATCTGTCTTCCTCTAAATTCACCAATCTAGATATGTTCAAAGCATATCTATCAAGAAAACATAGACTTTTAAGATATTGGTAGATATGTGATTGTGCATTATTTTTCTAAGATGAAACTTGCTTTGTGCTTTGCAACCCGTGGTCCATCATAAATCAATTTCATATTCTTACCATGACAAAACAAAGGTATATCCATTTTAGCCTTCATGGTATCCTTTTTCTTCCCTTTCAGGTCAATCATCATGTTAAAAGTGTTTTTAAACATGTTCTTTTTCATATACATGACATCTAGATTACGACAAAGAAGATTAGTTTTTCAATAGAAAAGTTCCCAAAAATACTTCACTTTACCTAATTATAGGTCACATCAAAATTAGGAAACTTCTACTTTTAAAATTGAAAACCAAATATAATGTCTTCGTATTGCAAGACCACATCATACAATTCTTCACTCGATGGTATTGGTGACGCAACATCCCTTTCAACTTTATTTACAAATAAGTTCTTTTTGTTCTTTTAGTACTTATAATTAGTTGGCACCAGTGGCAATAAAAAAAGAAGAAGATATTTTTCCACTATTTGTTAAGGTGAAGGTCTTATTATTTTCCATACAATATGGACACGATAATTTTACATGTGTGCTCCAACTAAAAATCATCTCATATGTAGAAAAATCATTAATAGTCTATATAAAAGCTGTCTTCATCTAAAAATTATATTTCCACAAGACATCATACATTAAAGTCCTAAATAACCTCAACTAATTCAACTCATCAATCAATGATCAAAAACAAACATCTATCCTACATTAACTATTAGGATCAAGTATGACCCTAGATAAGAACATGAACTTCGACCTTATAGACATCTCTGGTGGCAAGTTGTAAACTATGACTATCATTGGCCAACAAGAATAGAGTGTAGCAAATGGTCTAAATGGATTGAATCTATTTGTGCATAACCTAAGACGTACATTTAGTTGTTCCATTGAAAACTGAGGTTACAACCAATTAAACTTCTTCCAAGCTTCACCATTAGAAGGATGCAATGACTTTATCTACTGCATCATATGAATGATGTCATGTTGTATGCTCAACGATCTTTAAAGACATGAATAACCTTTGTAGCCTAAGAATGATTGGGAAGTATCTTAGTTTTTTAAATGCAATAAGAGTCATTCCCCTACTAGTTTTAGGTTTATACCGAGCATACCCACAGGTTTTGTACTCGGTAAAATCTACATCTTCACGGTAGTATATACAGAAGCTTAGAAACATGTCAATTTTTTGGTATTCTATGCCAAAGGGTTTTGTCATGGATTTAGCATTATAGAAGTTCTCTTTCAACCTTTTCCCTTCAAGTAAAATGTCTTTCACTCATTCAATGATTTTTTCATAATTGGTTTTACTTTACTCATGATATGACTTAATGGTGAACACATATATAGTGGCCAATAATTTACTGTGATTTGTGCACCTATCCCATAATGGTTTGTTGGAATCTTTCAAAAGTTCAAAAAACATATCTACATATGCATTTAGTTCTCATATACACTTGAACATTCACCTGCATAATCCTGATTCATTCTCATTGCATCCATCGCCATACTTCTATAATGATTACTATTATCATCTATAACTTCATGCATGTTCCTAGAACTAAAAGTTGAGTTAACCATCCTTTCTATCATAGTCTCATCAGAAACATAGGGTTCTCCGTATACAAGTATTTTTCCATGAACTCTTTTTGTAGAAGATACATTGTAACAACATCCAGATCAAGGAACTTTTTATTTTTACATCTCTTAAATGGATATCTAATACCGCCTTCACTAATTGTAACAACCCGGCTTTTCAAGCCCAAAACAACAGTAAATGTTATTTTTTTATACTTGACACATATCGTGTCGGTAATCGGCGAACTTGTTCCCTCACATCATCAAGATACAATACATATATCAACAACAATCAACATTTCACTTAAAAGTGAATCTTATATAAACATATAATATTATGTATGCATGATTAGAAGTTCACATTAAAAATATACATGCATAGACATGAGTTTGTATTCTATCCTACAAATAGTCATCATAAATTTAAACAAAAAAAATCTAATAATAGTTATACATTCAATACATTGATTCATACAAAATACATCATGATTTAGAATGCAACTACATGATTCCTTGTAAAAGTAGGTTCCCGTGTATTGGGTTTTCTAGGCACCTTATTGGTGTGACGTTTCTGCTGTAATACAAAATATTTACAATAATGCAATTACTTAATAATGATGATGATAAGAAACAGTCTAGTAGTTTAATGAAGCATTAACATTATCTCATGTTTGAAGCGTGACATTTGTAGTTCCTTCATGTTTCTGGTATAAACAACTTGTAGTACATATAAAAGCACCAATTCTTGCAATCAGCCATAATCTTAAATCTAACCATCCCCTTAAGGCATCATTTGTCGAGGTTAACCGTTCACTCACCCCATCCATCCACTTCGAATGTCATCAGCCAAAGCTAATCAACTGTTTGTTCCGGTTGTCCATTTGGATGCCATTAGCTGAAGCTTATCAATTGTTTGTCCCGGTCATCCATTTGGCTGCCATTAGCCGAAGCTAATCAACCATTTGTCAACATTTAAGCATTTGGCAATCTGATATCTAAATTAACACAATACAATAACATTCATGATAAAGTATTTCATTATTCAACGTTATTAAAAAGGAAGGTGAAAGTCAACTACCTGCAATAGAAGCTCTACTCATGCTCCCCTGTTGCTGCTGTTGCACCACACCGGTGGTTCCTCCTGCAGTAACAGGCTAATCTCATAAATTTTCCTCATTTAAGGATATGTTTTATAATAATCATATCAACAACTAATAGATCTTTCTTTCAATCATTTCTTTCTTTATATTTTACGTTTTTCTCATTACATCCATTAATGTTGTCATCCTTTATCCAACCATAGTTATCATTCCTTTCTTATATTTGAACTGTTACTGTCTAGACATTGGACTGTTACTGTCCAACCATTACTGTCTTGACATTGAACTATTACTGTCCGAACTCTCCTCAGAATTGTAACTATATCTAGAGTTATAGAACTTCATTTCAAGCGAGATTGGTCTCGTTGGAAAGCTAATACATGAGGCTACAAGTTCTCTGAATGAAAGAGAACCTAGTTCTGCCTCTAAGATAGTCAAAATTGCTCATCAATTAATCACTCCTATTGCCTTATAGAGTCAGTCATGACCCAGTCTCAATTGGTGACCCAAAACTAGAGTTCTACAGCTCTAATTTGAGCAAAACCAACTTCCTTAGCTAGTTAACATCCAAGACTACAAATACTATGAAGAAATGTGATCCTAACTCCCTCATCATCCTACTCGAATTCTCTCTAAAAGTCAGGAGATGAATTTGTCTAGATTCATCAACCTTTTCATTTACACATAACATTCACAATTTAACTTTTTCTCTTTTATCTCAACCCCTAGCCATATCACATACCGTTTAAGAGTGTCAAAAATATCTTTTTAAAAGCCAATTTATCTTATTTATTTCAATCTTCCATCTTTGATGCATAATTGACCGAAAGCATGGCCTTAAGGAACCAAGAGTTCCTTCACTCTTTTCATGCTAATTTCATTAAATTCACACAAAACCAATTTTGACAACTGTTTCAATCAACCATAAATAACAACCAAATACTATTACAAACAATCCATATGGTCAAGTTATAATGCATTATTATGAGTATAACATATCCAAATATCAACTTCATCAAATGGTGAAATTTCCAGAAATATGGGTTTAACCGAACTGACCTCAAACTTGTAGACATACTGTGCGAGAAGCACAGCTTCTATACCAAGTGTTTGTTTTTAAGAATCTAGACAGAATCAGGAAGAACAACATATCCAAATTATAGCCCGATTTGATGGTGGACGAAGGAGAAAACAGTCGGTGACGAAAACTATCCAGAAGTTTTTTTTCCCAAAAAATTTCCTTCTACAATATCTCTGAAACGAGACTGATATAGAAGATCCCTTTGGTGAAACTGTACACAACATGGAGTAGAACAACACATCTAAATATTATTCTGATCCAACGGTGGAAGGTGGAGTTATAGCTGTCGGATGTTCTGCCATTAGTATGTCTTCTCTCTCTCAACTCTCTCTTGCTCTTGCAAGTCACTCCAAGAGAAAAAATAGAATGATATTTATAGTGTTATCATCTTGTTAATTGCACATTTATCAACACCCTTTTTTATCATTTGTACATAAACTCCTAACCTTCTATTATTTGAATATTGACCTCTCTTGGTCTTACGTATTCATTTTGTCCCCACAACTGTTTTTCGTTTCAACAATTTAGTGCTATATTCACTTTTCATTTCATTAATTTCACTATTTTTATCTTGAGATTTTTTTAATTTAATTTAACCCATTTTACTATTGGTTAAATTTCTCATATTTTAATAACCCAAAAAAATTATAACCGGGGGTTTACACTGATATTCTTCGGATTAGATAGTGTGTAATTAATAAAACTCTCAACCTTATTACAATAATTTATCTTACATAACCCTTCAGATGAACTTGATATATCCAAGAACGATCATTCATTACTTATATAAACTATATATAGATTATTGATGACAACAAGTAATAATGTGTACTAAACAAGTTATCAATACCCAACTAATTAGTTATCATAGGCTCAATTCAAACTTATTCAATTTATTTGATAGTACCCTTTAATCATTCAAAAATTCAAATTTCTCCAAATTTACTGAAATTTTCAACTTAATAATAAAATTGATAAAATATGAAACATACCCATTAAATAACTCATTATTTCTTTTATTATAGCACACCTAAGTTACAAAATCAAACTCGATTTCATCAAATGACAAACAAATATAATTTTTTAAAATCTCAAACAAACTCTAACATGTACAAATTATTTATTCATACAATAAATTTCTTTAGAAAAAAGTTATAAAACAAGTAAACACACAAAAAAAACTATATGTACAACACACAAAAAAGCCATGAAAATAACATTAAAAAATGGGTTACAACAAAAAAAGAGTTACGTTTGCTTACTTGATGTAATGAATCTTCAAAACAAAATTGAACCAGGATAGGAATACTGACAAACTGAGTATTGAGGTAGTCAGATTTGTAATGATGAGAGCTAAATTTATGACAAAATAGGGGGGAAGGTTATTGTTTTCTGTTGAAAGAAAAGGAAAAGAAGAAGAAGGAATGGGAGAAGGGGAATGGGGGGTCGTGCTGCTAGTTATAACTTTTAATATTACCGATAGATTCCCCGATAGAAATTAACGATGTTAAATTATCATCGGTAATTCTATTGGAAATATTGACACGTGTCAGATTTTCCAACAAAATTAACGAGGGAATACTTGTCTTGTTTTTTTTATTTTTTGAATTTCACCTGTAATTTCTTTGAAACAATGTCATGATTTTTAATTAGTAAATATATACTATTTTTTCTATCGGTATTGTCATTGGTATTTAAAAGTCTCTGATAGTAACTCAAATCTGCATCCCTAAACCCAGGATAGAGATCGATAGGAAACTTGTCATCACTTGTGGTTTCATATCCTGCGATTTATGCAAGCACGTGACAGTAGCAGAGCTATGTTCATTGTGCTCTTTATGATCTTATCCTCTTGCTTGCAGTACAATAATCTTAGTGTCGTACGCTTCCCTCGCGTCATTTGCTTCTTGTGCTGATAATTTTAAACTCACAAGTCAGTGAAATCACACCTTGTAGAGTTTCATATATGAACAGCAAATTATGTCATCTTTCAATTCCATGCTAAGAGGTGAATCGGTGATAATTAGCAAGAATTAATATGACCATGCATATATGAACAGCCAAATAGAAAATGATGATAAATCACAGAGAAGACACAGATTGACTATAACAGCAGAAGTTCTATTTATATCACAGAAGAACTAACAAGCTGTTGACTCTAGTTCTACCTCTCCTCGTCCAAGTTTAGTAGAGGGAGAATATATATATCACAGCAGGACTATATATAATACAAGTACTGGAGGATGTGATGCATGCAAGACAGATATGGTAATTGCCAATTAAGCACCAGCTATCTAGATCTTTAAAACGGAACTGGTTTTCCTTTGCGATAATTAATATAACCCCTCCCGCCATAGAGTTGAGCTGCCTCGTCGCTGTCGATAACTTTTGTTGCAGGAATTTGGCATGTCGGAGGAGCATTGGGGATCTTCAGAACTGGTGGCCTCTTTGCCCGGCCGAAGCTCTCATCTATGGCCGCAAAGCCCTCCAACCCAATCTTAATAAGGCGATCTGCCTGGCGTGCCATGTTAATAACTACAATTACTCAATCAACACACAAGACAAGTGGTTGTCTGTATGTTTTGTTGGTTTGCTTGCTATGGCTTATATGTGTGAGGCCAAGCCAACCTTTATATAGATGGGAAAAGTTTGGTTAACAGCATCTGTTAATGAATAGTGTTGATAACATTGTTGGCAGACCCAATGAAATAAATGAGAATATCAGATAATGTGACTAAAGAAAACGAGAAATTCCTGCTTTTGGTGATTCCAATCCTTGTTGGCAGACCCAATGAAATACAAATAAACTTATTGTGAATAAAAATTCTCTACGACCGACCCCATGTTCCCGTGTTTGTCAACAACATTGCAAAAAATCGTGGAAGGAAAAGGAAGATATATATATATGATCATCAGGGTATGTGAATTGATCTTTTTGCCTAAGTTTGCGAAGTGGTGTGCGACACAGAACGTGGAGGTTAAATCTTTATGAGTCGATGCATATATTCCCCCAATAACATTATCCCAACCAGTCATCACATGAGAACTGTTTCTTGAGCAAATTCTTTTCAAGAAACTAATAAAGGGATAAGGATGACAATTTATTCCAACTCGATAGATATCATTCTGAACTCAACTCAAATATACAAAACATTTATTATTTTGTTTATATAAATACTTTAAATTCCAGTTCCAAGTTGATAAAATGCAGAAAATCGCATTCAATTATTAAACAATTGATTCCTTCCAACTTGTTTCCAAGAATCGATGAGACTGGTCATATCTTCTCTTGGTGAATCTGATCCCTTATAACTAAGTTTTCCTTTTCAATTTATCTTACCCAAGATTTGTTGTATTTATTTCGTTAACCTGACACAATCAATGTGACAAAACCTCTCCATCTCTTCCTAACAAAAATCTAGCTACATTAATTACGAGTGGAGTTCAACCGGTTAAATTTTGGGCATGCAAGTCGTTAATTCGAATATTATAAATTTTAAAGCTATTACCTGATCATTAACTTTAGAGTCTTGAGGAATTATTCGAGATATATGTAAGCTGGCTTAGACACTCACGGTTACCAAAAAAAATCTAGCTACGTTGCTTTTCAGAGGTCACCAATTTGTGTGCTATAAACTTCAGGGTCACTTGAGGCTTACTTGGTCATTAACTTCAGGGTCTCAGGGGATTAGTCGAAAGGTATATGTAAACTAACCCGGATACCTACAGTACAAAAAAAATCTAGCTACGCATGGCTGGTCTCAAATCCGAATAAGGTTGTGTTTGGGAACGCCGTGCAAACCACGTTACCTTAAATATTGATTTTTTTTCTAAAAATAAAAAAATAATATTTTCAAATTATTTTAATATGCTAATATCAAAAATAATTTTTAAAAAATAAAAAAAATTATTTTAATATATTTCTAAATAAAACAATACTTTAAACTATTATCACTTCCACGATCTCAAATATTTCTTGCTTGCATTAATCCAAAAGACTGAAGGAATAGTCAAGACAGGATTTTTTAGTCAAAAAGCTGCCTCAAGTTCTATTCTTTGACAAAGATGAAATGACTACTGACCGTATCGTAGTTCGCAAGTTTGAGAAACTATATGTTTAACCACTGGGTATCGAGCTTTTTTTCTCTACTTTCTGTTCCTAAAGTGAATGTTCTGTCTGAATTTTTAAATTTGTTATAGTTTTTGCTGGGCAAACTCTGGTGCTTGGGGCAAGCCCAAACAGCTAGGAAATGACCAGAAAATTAAAATGCCAACCCGTGCATTTGCACCTTTTCTTATCCATGAAATGCAATACAAAAAGCTTGAGGCAAAAAAAAAAAAAAAAACAAGAGAGAGAAAGAAAAAATTAAAGAAAGAAAGAAATAACGGTTCCGGACACAATATTTTTTCATACACGTGATATGCAAATCAATTTTTTCATCTATATTTATTTTATGTACTATCGTACGAGGTTGTTAAAATCACGAGTTGACTTTTAAAATTTTATGATTTTACGAGTCAATATGTATATAACATGTCAAATCGGGTTAAAACTTGAAATCGGTCAAACTCGATCAAAATTGGTCAAACTCGGTTAAAATCGGTAAAATCGGACTAATTTTACAAGTTTGATCGATTTTGACCGAGTTTGATTGATTTTGATCGAGTTTGACCGATTTCGAGTTTTAACCCGCAAAAGTTAAAAAATTTACTGTCTCCCTGTCCGAGTTCCCTGATACTCCACTACATAGTCCCCACTCTCCATTCTCCCCTTTCCCTGTTGCCCAAATCTCAAATTTTCAATCTTAGCAAACTAACACCGGCATTAGAGGATCTTGGGTATGGGAAAGCCTTATACTGTATTTTAGGCCGAGAAGGCATGATCGAAGGATCGAAACCATGGGAAGACAGAAGTAGATGGTGAGGAATCAAAGCAATAAAATAAGATATATGAATACTTATATAGAGAGAAATATTATGTTTTAGACTAACCATTTGTTAATTACAAAGAGAGACGACAAAAGCTCAAAGAGAATTTGAAATACATGTCTTGCTTGGTGGGATATTTGGACATTATTTATAGGACTTGTTACTAACATAAAAAGGGTGGAAGGTGAGGTGGCATGAGATTAAATTGATGTCATTTTATACGTTTTTGTTCTCGTTGTCACGGGTTCACTGTATTGGTCTCTATTAAATTTTTTTTGAAGTTGGTGATATACCTTAGAATGTTGTATAATCTCATTAGTTGCCTGCAATGTGTTTCAAGACCTGTCTTCTAAAAAATGTTCTGAAACTCTATCAATAAAACATAGTTGTTCAATCTTACTTTTTTTTCTTTTCGTATTTTTAAGTTATTTAAACCATGCATGAATTTTTATTTGAATTATGTATTTTAAGATGTTTGGACATTTGTATTGTTTATTTCACTTTTATTTTAATTGTGTTATATTATTATTTACTACTTGACTGAAATTGTTAATATATAATTAGTTAAAATATTTTTCTGATAATTTTACGATCCGAGTTTATATTGTATATTTCATGTCGTGTCAAAAAAACGTTTTTAACAACCTTGCTATCGTATGTCAATATCTTTATTAATAAAATGGAATCTATGGTAATCTTGAAGGATATAGCTCAATTGATCAGATTCTAAATTTATTCTTCAGATGTTATCAATTCAAGTACTACAAATCTCAGAGTCACTAGAGGCTTACCTGGTCATTAACTTCAAGGTTTCGAGGGATTAGTCAAAATACATATAAACTAGTCCAAACCCCTAGATTGCAAAAAACAAAATAACATCCATGGTACAACAAGTAATAACTAACTAACTATATATGTGTGTGTGTGTAGCAGCGAGTACTGTAGCACTATCTAGTTCTGGAGCTGCAGAGAGGGGAGGAAGAAGTGATTCGCGGGTTAACGAAAATGACGATTACAGGAAGCTTGTTAGAGCTGCCTCTGCTAGGAGCTTAGGTCAAAGCAATGAAATTGAGATGTACATGCAGCAATTGAGGCAGCAGCAATCATCGATAATGGTGGGATTCAAAAAGTTTTTGCCAAAACATGTGATTTTGAAACAGGCGCAGGTGCCGTTGTAAAGCCACAGTTGGGGCCACGAAGTATATATATTTTTTTAACCATCGCCAACTAAGCACTCTGGATACCTAAGAAACACATATGCAACAGCAGAGAAAACAGAGAAAAGAATAAGAGGAACTTCGTTTTTTTTAGCAATTTCAACCATCCAATAAGGCATCACGTCAATGATTATCCAGTCTGGAAGTTGATCGACGATGAAGCATCAAATTATTTGTTGGAGGCTACTAAATGTTAAGGTAATAATGCAGGATCCAACACATGTGGCGAAGATCAAGTGGTTTTGTTTTGTTTAGGCAACAGTCATTATTTTTATCCTAGATGTGTGTTGGATTTCTTTGGAATTGTGTTTATGAGTGTAAACACCAAAAAAAAAAAGAGAAGTAAAGCCGAAATGACTCCACCATCATTACTAATTTCAAAAATCGGTAGCGGCACAGTTGGCTGCTGATTTCTAAATCGGAAACGCTGCAGTTTTTCTATTGATTTCTGAATCGGCAACGGCAAAGTGTTTTGCTGTCGATTTCTGAATCAAAAGCGAAACAATTTTTGGCTGCTGATTTCTAAATCAGCAGCGACGCATTTATTGGTTGCTGATTTATGAATCGACAGTGGCACAGTTCTCACTACCGATTTCTAAATCGACAGTGACACAGTAAAACTTAACAAAGAATTAGTGTTGGACCAGCCTACCCTAAGGGAGAATGGGAATAGAAACCAGCCCAAGGATAACTCAAAAGGGGGATAAGGATAGCCTTGGTCCAACATCCAAACACCTTTTTGCATTTAAGAGGGGTATAAATGCAGCAATGAGAAAGGAAGGGGCACTCTTTCCAAAACAGGCTGCAGCTCTTGCCTTCTTCCTCTCCCTAAAAAATCTAGGAAAGACAGAAGTGGTCGAAGCCATGGAAGGAGAAGGAGTCTAGACCCCTTCCCCATAACTGACCAGTAGCTATGATTGCAACAACAACCACCCTCTCCAAGAAGAAGACCCACCTACACTAGTTTCATGTTCCATACCTTAACTGTTTGAAGAAGAGAGCTAGGGAGTTATGTTGATGACTGAAACCATGAGAGGAGAGGGAGTGTGACGGACCCGCTATACAATAGAGATGGAAGAGAAGGAAACAACAGAGATTAAGGAAAGAACCATGTCACCAAAACCTGCTCTAAAATTGTAAAAAATATGAGGTAAGAAAGAAGTATTCTTCCTTGGCTTGTTACTGCCTCACGATTTCAGAAAAAGGAGTGGATGAAAACCCCAAAGTAGAATGTTTAGTGTTCATGCACTCATGGTTTCAAAAATAATTAAATGGGAGATCTAAGTGGAATGATTGATGAACTTGAATGAAATGTGGAATGAGATGAAGAAATGCATAAATTATGATCTTGTTGAACTCTTAAGGACATACTTAAACTAAAACAAAATGCATGATGGCGTTATTATCTTGATTCTTGCATGTATGTAGTCATTAAGACCTTAGACCCTACTGAAACCAAAACTAGAACTATGTTGGTGTTGATGACATAAATTTCTGCTTGTGTTTGATGAAATTGTATAATAATATGTTAAGATGATGTTATGTGCAGAGTTATGTTGTCTGTAGTGAATTAGTTCGTTACCGAATTGTGTGGTCTACAGAGAATTAGTTCGTTGTCAATTTGTGTTATCTGCAGCGAAGGAAATTTCACTGCCGAATTGTGTTACCTACAGCGAATTAGATTCACTATCAAGGGTGTTGTCTACAGCGAATTAGTTTTGCTGTCGATTTGGAGTGTTTGCAGCGAAATAGTTTCCCTGCTGATTTTTGTTGCTTGTAGCGAACCAGTTTCGCTGTCAAATTATGTTGTATGCAACGAATTAGTTTCGCTGCTGATTTGTATTATCTGCAGTGAAAGAATTTTCGCTGTCGATTTGTGTTGTCTGCAGCGAATTAGGTTTCGCTATCGAATGGTGTTCCCTGCAGCGAATCAGTTTTCGTTGCCAAATCTTGTTGTCTGCAGTGAATTAGCATTCGCTGCTGAAATTGTGTTGTCTGCAGTGAATCAGCGTTCGCTGCTGAAAGTGTGTGTTCTGCTATGAATTTGTCATTCACTGCCGAAATTGAGTTATCTGTAATGAATTAGCATGCACTGCTGAAAGTGTGTATTCTGCAACAAAGTTGTGATTCGCTACCAAAATTGAGTTGTCTACAATGGATTAGCATTCACTGCTGAAAGTGTGTGTTCTGCAGCGAATTTGTGATTCACTGCTGAAATTAAGCTGTCAGTAGCGAATGCCTGCAGCGAATTAGCATTCACTGCTGAAATTGTGTTGTCTATAATGAATCAGCATCCATTACTGAAAGTGTGTTGTCTTCAATGAATTTGTGATTCGCTGCCGAAATTGAGTTATTTGTAGTGAATCAGCGTTCGCTACCAAAAGTGTAGTTCTGCAGTGAATTTGTGATTCGCTACTGAAATTTAGTTGTCTGCAGCGAATTAGCATTCGCTGCCGAGAGTGTGTTGGCTGCAGCGAATTAGCATTTGCTGCTGAAGTTGAGTTGTTTTGTAGCGAATCAGCGTTTGCTGCTGAGAGTGTATTGATTGTAGCGAGATTGTGATTCGATGTCGAAATTGAGTTGTCTGCAGCGAATTAGCATTTGTTGCTAAAAGTGTGTTGGCTACAGCGAAGTAGAGCATTCGCTGCCGAAATTGAAGTGTCTGCAGTGAAACAGTTTCTGCTGTCGAATTGTGCGGTCAGCAGCAAACCAGTTTTCATTGCTGATTTTCTATAATAGACTCCCCATTCGGAAATAACTTAAATGCTTGCAACAATTTCATTGTATGATAGTGTAAAATTAAGAAACAATTCATATGAATATAGGCTATACATGTTATAAATAATGAAATTTAAAAGATTATTTCAAAAAGTTTTATATCCCACATTTAAAAGATATCATGTTAGTATGTTATCATTTTAAGTTGAAGTATTTGAACCAAAAAGGTTTTTTATCCCACATTGAAAAAATTTAACTTTTTCTTTTTTTAATATAGAGTATATATACTAAAGGGCTTCAAATCCCACTTTAAAAAAAAATTGCTTTCAACTTTCAATTGCCTTTTTGCTTGCGGACTGCATGCTTGGATTACTATTTAAAAAAATAATATCGAATTTAAGATATATATTCAAATTCTTAGATTAAAAAAAATACTATGAATAAAAACTAATATACAATTTTTCAAAAGCTTGATAAATATAAAATGTTTTTCAAATTAACATTATATAATGTTACTCAATTAGTTTAAGCAGTCTCATTCTTAAATAAAACGAAAAATAAACATCTTCATTACCATAAATAAATTGATAATATAATGAGTACATTGGAATTTGGTTAATAAATAACATCAGCTATTTCTAAAACAAATCAGTTAAAATATTTATACTTCCAAAGTAAATTACATTAATGATTTAAACATATATGTAGTTTGAAATTCATCAAGCATTCCTAATTTCTTCATTTCCTACAATTTTTGTTCAATGAAAAGCAACGGGCAATAGCGCTGACTTATGTTTCTTCATGGTATTAGAGCGCAGGCCATGATAGTCGAAAACACAATGAACACAACTTCAAGTAATAATACTAATTTAGATTCTGTATGTTTTTATATTTTAAAAAGATTTTAAAAAAAATTTAAATTTTTTTACTTTAAATTAATATTTTTTATATTTTCAGATCGTTTGATGTACTAATATTAAAATTAATTTTTTCAAAATAAAAAAATTATTTTAATATATTTTTAAATAAAAAACATTTTAAAAAACAAATATTCATATACTCTCAAAACCCATGTTATTAAACCCGGCCCGGCCCGGCAGGTCGACCCGGTGGCTGGACCGGTCCGGGTTAATAAAAGATCGGCTGGGGCAATAACCCGGCAAAACCCGATCGACCCAACAGGTCAACCCATGACTCGGGCGAGACCCAGTGTTTTTTTTTCTTCTTCTTCTTCAAATGTAGGATTTGAAACCCATTAGTATATATACTCTATGTTTCCAAGAAAAAAGTTATGTTTTTTCAATGTGAGATAAAAAAAACTTTTTGGTTTAAATACTTCAACTTAAAGGGATAACATAATATCTTTTCAATGTGGGATTTGAAGCCTTTTCATATATATACTCTATGTTCCCAAGAAAAAAATTTATTTTTTCAATGTGGGATTTGAAACCCATTAGTATATATACTCTATGTTTCCAAGAAAAAAGTTATGTTTTTTCAATGTGGGATAAAAAAAACTTTTTGGTTTAAATACTTCAACTTAAAAGGATAACATAGTATCTTTTCAATGTGAAATTTGAAGCCCTTTCTTATATATACTCTATGTTCCCATGAAAAAAGTTATGTTTTTTCAATATAGAATTTGAAACCCATTAGTATATATACTCTATGTTCCCAAGAAAAAAGTTATATTTTTTCAATGTAGAATTTGAAACTCATTAGTTTATATACTACATGTTCCAAGAAAAAAGTTATATTTTTTTAATGTGGGATAAAAAACTTTTTGGTTTAAATACTTCAATTTAAAAGGATAACATAGCATTTTTTCAATGTGGGATTTGAAACCCTTTCATATATATACTCTATGTTCCCAAGAAAAAAGTTATGTTTTTTTAATGTGAGATTTGAAACCCATTAGTATATATACTCTATGTTTCCAAGAAAAAAATTATTTTTTCAATGTGGAATAAAAAAACTTTTTTAGTTTAAATACTTCAACTTAAAAGCTTAACATAGTATCTTTTTAATGTAGGATAAAATAATTTTTAAAATATTCTTTTAAACTTCATTATTTACAATATGTATAGCCTATACTTACATGGATTTTTTTAAAACTTTTTCATATGAAATACTAAAGCTTTAAATATTTTTTTTAATTTTTCCAGGTTGACCCGAGTTGACCCGGATTGACCTATAAAACCCGGGACCCGGCCTCATAGCGGGTCAACCCCCGGGACGGGTTTAATAATTATGCTCAAAACATGAGAGAGCGAGACTGCCAGGTGCATGCCTGTAATGACATCAATTCACCATATTATTTACATCCTTTGGATAGCCCGGGAACTATTTTTATGCCCTGTGATATTTATGCAGGTAATCATCCCACATGAAAGAGGGCTATGAAGAACACTCGTCCTACCAAAAAGAAGATTAGTTTTGTAGAGGGCCATTAAACAGACCAGATAAGACTTCACCACATAATGCACTTTGGATAAAAAAAAATCAGGTCATTTGGGTCCCGGGTTTTGATGGGTTTTTACTTACCCCGGTTTTTTACCTTACCTGGACCGGTCCAGCCACTGGTCAACTGGAACCCGGATTGACCCGCCGGGCTGGTCCAGGTTTAATAACTATAGGTGTTGCCGGGATCAGACCATCGTCAAGACAAGGACAAACCGCAAGTGGAATAGGTAGGTGGTTCCCACCTTTTTCTCTTATGATGTTTATGTTTTGAAATGATTTACTTATAATAATATATTATTAAATCCTTGTCGAATGATGAAACGATGATGAAGTGTTTGATTGAATTCTAGATGATTGTCGAAATGATTAATCGAGTTCTTGATGAATGTTGAAACAATGACGAAAGTGTTAATGTTCTAAAATGACATGTTTGAGGTTGATATATTATCATGTTACGATGAATATTAAACCAACTATGAGATGTTGATTAGACTATTATGAATTTGGGCTGCTGACGAATGGTTGTATGAGTATTACGAATGACCTACTGTTTTATTTTATTGAGTGTAAATGTGACGAATGGTTGTATGAGTATTTCAAAAGATCTATTGTTGTAGTTTATTGAAAGTAATTGTGACAAATAGTTGTATGAGTATTACAAAAAATCTGCTATTGTATTTTTATGGAATGTAATTGTGATGAATGGTTGTATGAGTATTACAAGGGCTCTACTGTTGTATTTTATTGAATGTAATTGTGACGAATTTTTGTATGGGTATTACGAGGGATCTATTATTGTATTGTATTAAACATTAACCGTCATGAATGGTTGGATGAAAAATATGAAGGGTCTATTGTTATGTTATACTGAATGTTAAACTGTTGTGGAATGTTTGTTGATGGATTACAAAGGATATAATATCTTGTTATAGTGATTTCATAAACTACCTCTAGAACATTTTATGGGTTAATGATTAGCTTCTGTTAATGACATCCTAAGTGGATGACCGAGATTGAAAAATGATTAGCTTCGGCTAATATCATCCTAATTGGATGACCGGGAGTGACAAATGATTAGCTTCAGCTAATAGCATCCTAAATGGATGATCGGGACAGACAAATGATTAGCTTCGGTTAATGGCATTCTAAGTGGATGATTAATTATTAGGTTCGGCTAATGGCATTCTAAATGGATGACCGGGACTGAAAAATAATTAGCTTCGGCTAATGGCATCCTAAATAGATGACTGGGACTAATAAATGATTAGCTTCAGCTAATGGCATCCTAAGTGGATGATCGAGGTGAACAAATGATTAACGTCGGCTAATAGCATCCTAAGAGAATTGTCGGATTTGAGAGTTATGAGTTAGTTTCAGGAGTTGATGTGTTCATAGGTTCTATGTTTTGTATATACCAAGTATATGAAAGAACTACGATTGTTATGCTTTAAACAAAGAATAACGTTAGTTCGGTTAACGGTATTCGAGATGGATGACCGGGTTTGAGTATTGTAATTGGCCTCGGTAATTGACAAATCATTAAGGGTGGTATTTACATAAGTAAGGAGAAATGAAAAAATTATGCTCTTTAGGTCCATGAGTGAAATGTAACGTTAATATTGCTTTATTATGTTTTTTTTAAATTGCCTATAATGCCTAAAATTACCTTGTGCTGTAATAGGAACATCATACTAGCATGGTGTCTAAGGAAATCCATTTCACGGCTCACTCATTTGAAAAAAAATTATATATTCGCATGTTATGAGTCATATGAGTTCTGTATGAACAAACGTGTAAATCGCTCAATTAGTCATCCAACCCTTTTTGTAAAGACTTGTAATGATAAAATGAAATGGAACATGGGTGTGAATGTGCGATCATGTAGATATGATGTGTATGAATATACGTATGTGGTATTTTTCTTATGAGGATGTCATGTTGTGAAATTACATGAGGTCAGGATAACAAAAATACTAGTTGTGTAACTTGTTATTCGGCACTCTCGTATGAACTCGTGATGATAATTAACGAGACTAGAACAGGAATGTGAATTTATGAGTATGTCAATATAATATAATGTAAACCTACGAGTATGAAAATGAAATACTATAGGCATGTGTAAACCCTCAGTTATAATTTTTCTGGGTATTTAAAAGATGAGAAATTTAACCAATAGTAAAATGGGTTAAATTAAATTAAAGAAACCTAGTCAAGATAAAAATAGTGAAATTAATGAAATGAAAAGTGAATATAGTACTAAATCATTGAAAAGAAAAACATTTGTGAGGACAAAATGAATACGTAAGATCAAGAGAGGTCAATATTCAAATAACAGAAGGTTGTGAGTAATGTATAAATGATAAAAAGAGGTGGGGATAAATATGCAATTAACAAGATGTTAGAACTATAAATATCATTCTATTTTCTCTCTTGGATGGACTGGCAAGAGTAAGAGAGAGTTTAGAGAGAGGCTAGAGAGAAGATATATTGATGGTAAATCAACCGATAGCTATAACTCCAACTTCCACCGTTGGATCAGCACGATATTCGGGTATGTTGTTCTCATCCATGTCTTGTACATTGTCACCGTAGGGATTTTCTATATCAGCCCCCGTTTGAGAGATATCGAGGGAGGAAAATATTTGGGAAAATACACTTCTGGACAGTCTTCTTTGCTGTCTGTTTTCTCCTTCGGCCACCGTTGGATTAGGCTATAACTTGGTTATGTACTTCTTCCTGCTTTTGTCTAGATTCTGAACGGTGGAGATCTGAAACAAACATTTGGTATAGAAGTTGTGTATCTCGCACAGTAGGTCTGCAAGTTTGAGGTCAGTTCAGTTAAACCCATATTTCTGGAAATTTCACCATTTGATGAAGTTAATATTTGGATATGTTATACTCATAATAATGCATTATAACTTGACAGTATAGATTGTTTGGAATATTATTCATTTGTTATTTATGGTTTATAGGAATTGTGTCAAGGATTGTGTTTAGAAGAATATTGTTCGGAAAGTTTGTAAAATCGACAAGAATGTTTTATTTTGACGTTAAGAGGGAAGATTGAAATAAATAAGATAAATTGGCTCTTATAAAGATTTTTTTTTTACAGTCTTAAACGATATGTGATATGACCAGGGGATTGAGATTATAGAGAAAAAGTTAAATTGTGGATGTTGTGTTTAAATGGAAAGGTTGATAAATCTGGACAGATTCGTCTCCTAACTTTTGGAGAGAATTCGAGTAAAAGGATGAGAGAATTAAGATCAAGTTTCTCATAGTAATTGTACTTTTAGATGTTAGCTAACTAAGAAATTGGTCTTGCTCCATGTGGAGCTGTAGAACCCCAGCTATGGGTCATCAACCGAGATTGGGTCTTGACAGACCCTGTAGGGTAGTGTTTGTTGATGAGCAATTTTAACTATCTCAAAGGCAGAACTGGGTTCTCCTTCCTTCAAAGAGCTTGTAGCCTCGTGTATTAGCTTTCCAACGAGACTAATCTTGCTTGAAACAGAGTTCTATAAGTCTAGATATAGTTAAAAATCTTATGAGTGTTCAGACAGTAACAGTTCAAACGTCTAGACAGTAACAGTTCAAACGTTTAGACAGTAACAGTTCAAATATCTAGACAGTAAGAGTTCAAAGTGTAGACAGTAACAGTTCAAATGTCTAGACAGTAAGAGTTCAAATGTCTAGACAGTAACAGTTCAAAGTGTAGACAGTAACAGTTCAAATGTCTAGACAGTAAGAGTTCAAATGTCTAGACAATAACAGTTCAAAGTGTAGACAGTAACAATTCAGACGTCTAGACAGTAACAGTTCAAAAGTAACAGTTGGAAAAGTCAAACAGTAACAGTTAGAAAAGTCAAACAGTAACAGTTCAAAGTCAAACAGTAACGGTTGGAAAAGTCAAACAGTAACGGTTGGAAAAGTCAAACGGTAACAGTTCAAAGTCAAACAGTAACAGTTGGAAAAGTCAAACAGTAACAGTAGACTTTCACGTGAATACTATATAAAGGAATTTAGTCATACGAACACTTGCACATTGAGATACTAACTCTGAAAATATACATGATATATGTATGTATGTTATTATGAGGACATGAACATGCATAAGAAAGTAACATATGAGTAATGAATGAATATGGATTCTCTGTAATATCGGCTTGAAGGAATGATAACTATGGTTGGATAAAGGATGACAACATTAATGGGTGTAATGAGAAAAACACAAGATATAAAGAAAGATTTATTAGCTATTGATATGATTATTATAAAACATATCCTTGAATGAGGAAAATTTATGAGATGAGTCTGTGACTGCAGGAGGGACCACCGGTGTGGTGCAACAGCAACAACATGGGGAGCACGAGTAGAGCTTCTATTGCAGGTAGGTGACTTTCACCTTCCTTTTAAATAATATTGAATAATGAAAATACTTTATCATGAATATTACTGTATTGTGTTAATTCAGATACCAGACTATCAAATGCTTAAATGTTAACAAATGAACGATTAGCTTCGGCTAAAGGCATCTGAAGAGATGACCTTGAACAATGAAATACCTTATCATGAACGTTGTTGTATTGTGTTAATTCAGATATCAGATTGCCAAATGCTTCAATGTCGATAAACGATTGATTAGCTTCGGCTAATGGCATCCGAATGGATGACCGAGACAAATGAATGATTAGCTTCGGCTAATGGCATCCGAAGGGATGACCAGGACAAATGATTGATTAGCTTCGGCTAATGGCATCCGAATGGATGACCGGGATAAATGAATGATTAGCTTCGGCTAATGGCATCCGAAGGGATGACCGAGACAAACGATTGATTAGCTTCTGCTAATGGCATCCGAATGGATGACCGGGACAAACGAATGATTAGCTTCGGCTAAACGATTGATTAGCTTCGGCTAATGGCATCCGAAGGGATGACCGGGACAAACGATTGATTAGCTTCTGCTAATGGCATCTGAATGGATGACCGGGACAAACGATTGATTAGCTTCGGCGACAAACGATTGATTTGCTTCGGTTAATGGCATCCGAAGGGATGATCGGGATCGGCTAATGGTATCCGAAGGGATGACCGGGACAAACAATTGATTAGCTTCGGCTAATGGCATCCGAATGGATAACCGGGATAAATGAATGATTAGCTTCGGTAATGGCATCTGAAGGGATGACCAGGACAAACGATTAATTAGCTTCGGCTAATAGCATCCGAATGGATGGCCGGAATAAATGAACGATTAGCCTCGGCTAATGGCATCCAAAGGGATGACCGGGACAAACTGTTGATTAGTTTTGGCTGATAGAGTTCGAAGGGGATGGCCGGGGTGAGTGAATAGTTAACCTCGACAAATTATGTCTTAAAAGAATGGCCGGATTTAAGATTATAGTTGATTGCAAGAATT
Organism: Populus nigra; assembly: GCF_951802175.1. NCBI lineage: Eukaryota > Viridiplantae > Streptophyta > Magnoliopsida > Malpighiales > Salicaceae > Populus > Populus nigra. Next base: position 350,434 of record NC_084853.1, read on the forward strand.
GGTGTATATATATATATACCGCAAGTTGTGTATACCAAGAACATGAAGGAACTACAAATGTCACGCTTCAAACATGAGATAATGTTAATGCTTCGTTAAACTGCCAGGCCATTTTCTTATTGTTATTATTATTATTATTATTAAGTAATTGCATTCTTGTAAATGTTTTGTACTGTAGTAGGGACGTCATACCAACAAGGTGCCTAGGAAACCCGATACATGGGAACCTACTTTTGCAAGGAATCATGTAGTTGCACTCTAAATCATGATGTATTTTATATGAATCAATGTACTGAATGTATAACTATTATTAGATGCTTTTAGATTAAATTCGTGATGACTATTTGTAGGATAGAATACAAACTCATGACTATGCATATATATTTTAAATACGAACTTCTAATCATGCAAATATAATATTATAAGTTTATGTAAGATTCACTTTTAAATGAAATGTTGATTGTTGTTGATGTATGGATTATATATTGATGATGTGAAGGGAACATGTTCGCCGATTACCGACACGATGTGTGTCAAGTAAAAAAAAAAAATTTACTGTTGTTTGGGCTTGAAAAAGCCGGGCTATTACACGTGTATTGAAAATATGTTTGATGAGAATGTTGATTTATGTTATCCTATGTGGATTTTGTCTTGTCAATAAATGAAATACAATTATAAATTTGTAGAATAATATAATAAAAAAGATCTAGAACGGAATGACAAAAATCCATCAATTTTTACTTTGAAAAGACCGGGTAGTTACAATGAGCATCCTATCCAATTTAATGCATTTCAAGCCGTCGTGAAGAGAGTGGTTGCATTGCTATAAATTTTTGTTTCCGTTGCAATATAACAGTTTAAGATAAATGGTAAAATTTTAAGGAGTTTTGCTATGAAAAATTTGTGCTTGCATCAATTTCTTCCCTGTATATTATCTCTTTCAAGTTTATTTGCTTTCTCATTTACAATTACTCAATTTTTTTTAATGAAATCTCAAGGTAATGACTATCTCACTAATCTTATATATAAAGGGTTCCACAACTAGCACAACAAAATTATAATCTAGTCGTTCAATAATTCAATGAAGTTGGAAATAAACAAAAACACAAGGCGTATTCGAAAAAGAATTCCCGATAACTGCCATGAAAATAACATATATCAAGTTATCAATGTATCATTGGTCTACCATTCAAGCGGTCAACAAATTTTGTTCTCACTGTGCCACATACAGTGAGCACTGTTCAACTCGTCGAATTGTTACTCTTGGTAGCGGGAAAAAGAAAGAAGCACGCGGGGAAAGGCAGGCTGTTCTTCATCTGGAGGCACACACTTTTCTCTTCTCTCCAACCAGAAGCATCAAATCTAGTGGCAAGCACAGGGTCTAGTTTTCGAATTTCTGTTTAAATCTGTGTCGTTTTGCTGATGTAGCTATCAAGGAAGGTGATAAATATGGGGGGATTAAGGAGGATAGCTTCTCAAGGATAGCTTCTCAGGTGATAAATATGGTCATACGAGTCCAAGTTCTCTTGGTATTTTTCTAGATTGTGGAAGTTTATATGCTCCTAGATTTTATTAAATTAGTTCTTGTTATATAGAGTCTTTCTCTATTCTGTTCTTGTTAATCTATAGAACAAAAGAATAATAAAAAAATGTTTATGGTATTGAGTTGCAGCTCTACCAATTATCAGTTGTAATCTTCTTCTTCTCTATTTCCGCTGTTTGTTTCCAACAAATTTGGTATCAGAGCAAGCTTTCTTCTTTATGGCTTCTTCATCAAGTATCTCTACTTTCTCCTATATAACTATGCAGATTTCTATCTTCGATGGAGAGCATTGTGAATACTGAAGTTCACATATAGAAACTATCTTCATTTCATAAGATTTCTGGATATTACTTGATGAGGGGTTTGAAGAACCACCCCTGATAGAATCTTCTGTATCCCTGTCATAAGAAGATGCGAAGGAATAGCAAATCAATTTATCCCAGGATTTTCTCTATTAAGAAGGTAAGAGAAGCATGGGAGATTTTGAGAAATTAATTTCAGGGTTCTCAGAAAGCTATCTCCATTCGGTTGTAGAATTTTTAGAGAGAATTTAAAAATCTTACACTGAAGGATAGTGAGCTGGTTAAAGATTTCTCTTCAAGAACCACTGAAATCATCAATCAAATCAAAAGTTGTGGAAATATTTTTTCTAATAAAAGAGTTGCAAAGAAGATTCTTAGAAGTTTACCACAAAAATTTAAGCATATAGTTGTTGTTATTGAAGAAACAAAAGATTTATCAAGGATTAATGGAGAATTGCAGGAAAAAGTTTATGTTGAGCAACCCGGGATATGAATTAAAAGGAAAAGAAGAAAAGGTTTACAGAATTTATAAAGTTTTTTTATGGATTAAAATGTTCAGAAAATTAACTATAGGGACCAAAAAGCAAGGAAGAAAATTTAAAAAATAAATAACGCTGCTGCCAAATATTTGAAATTAATGCCCTTAACAATTGAGAATACTTTGAAAACGTACCCCTTTTATCACATCAGTACATTTCATTTAGTTTTAGTTTTATGTACTAGTAAAATTCGAGCGTATTACAGAGGAAGTTTTCGTTTTATACCATTATAAATCAATAAATAAATTTGGTCAAATTTATTACAATATAAAAATAAAAAAAAACGTATAAGCTCATAAGAAAAAGGTATAATATAGAAACATTTCAGTAATTTTACACAATTATGAACTATAATTATTTTTTATATTGGAAATATTTATATTTTTTATGTTGAATTTTGTTATAAAAAGATATTTTTAATATGATACATCTAAATTAATGAATTATTATTATTATTATTATTATTATTATTATATGGATTTTTTTAAAATTAGTTACATCAATTTAAAAACAAATTATAATATTTTTTAAATCGATTTTTTATTGGTTTGGTTTGATTTTAGATAAGAATACTAATAAAACTAAATTTATATTTTTTTTAATTATGAACCAAACTAAAAAACCGGTTCAAACTCAGTTCAGTTTAGTTTTTTCTTCCAAAATTAGTTAAACCCATGTCCATTTAATTGAACTTTTATTATTTTTAAAAATGAGTCTGAGCTTCTCTTAGGTTGTATTTGGTTGTTTTTTTTTATTTTACAGGGCTGTTTTTTTCCCTAAACAAGCAGGATTATTTTGTATAAAGTATTAGAATACATACATACAAGCAGGATTGCCAATACAAAGATTTGCCACCATGCCAAAACGTTATGTTCTTGACATGCAACTACAAAGTAAACAAGAACAAACCCTAGTACTTGTTCAAAATGTTTAGTAGGCTTATGACATTATAATTGTTCCTACCTAATATTTTACTTGATTTTTAATAAATTTTTTAAAAATAACAAAAATTCAAAAGATATATTTTTAACGTTTTTATATCATATTTTTTTTACGTGTTTAGTTGTTAATATGTTTTTTAAATCAACATTTAAAGTTTTTATTTTTTGAAAAACTCAAAATACAAAAAAATCAAAATTTATAAGTGACCAAATACAAAAAGAAAAGGTTAGGGATCAATTTGTTTTTGAATTGCTTAATCACCAAGAAAATTTGGGTACCAAATAATTAAAAATAACGAAATTTTTTGTCACTTGTAAATAGATGATGCTTACCTACAAAAAGGGAGGCGGAAATTTAAAGGAGAAAAAAGTGGAGGGTAGAAATTTAAAGGGAAGAAATTAAAAGAGAGAATTAGCTAAAGAAAATCACCCACACACCAGAAACAGGAGATCTCGCTCCTGGAAGCAAAAAAAAAATGGCAAAATAATTAACCCTCCTCCTCTGCACCAGCAATGGCTGCACATCCTTTCTCGGTCTTGCGCCTACTGCCTTCCTCTGCAACACCATGAACATCCAGTAGCCCTCCATTGAATCAGATGCAACATAACCTCTATTAAAGTCCTCAGCTCAGTACCATGCTCTAGCAACAACTTTTCCTCCTGCACCAGGAACATCCAGCAAGCTCTCTTGATAGCATAGCGCCACCGTGACCTTCCTTTTCTCACTTCAATGTTCCAACCTCCATTGAAGCCTCCAGTAGGAGTCCAGCAGGTTCCACCGTAAGCCACAATGAGCAGCAATAAAGGTCTTCCTCTCAGTCACAATCGTCTCTCTCATAACTCCAACAGCAACACCGTGAGCAGTGGACCAGCAACTCCTCAGCGGCAACTCTCTCCTCAACCGTGCAACAACATATTAGCCTCATCTCCTCCCCTCTGCATTGTGGGTAACAGTGAAAGATCTTCTTCATCAGCAACCATTGTTACGGTGGTATGACAGCTTCCTTCAAGTAGCAATAGCAGAGCATACTGCCAGCGCTTCCTCTCTTTCTTTTAGCCATGAGCAGCAACATTGTTGTCTCCCAAAACCGGTGTAGCTGAGTTCGTGAGACTAGTAGCAGCTGCAAGATCTTCATCCTCTTAGTCCAGCAAACAGTCGACGTTCTCTCCCTCCAGCTTAACATTCAGCAACAACAACAACAACAGCTTCACCTTCTCAGTCTTACTGTTGTGACATCATAATACCAACATCCAACTTCTCCACATTGATGGCTTTCTAGTAGCATAGCAACACCAACGCTGGACAAAGGAGCAGCTTCAACTGTGAACAACACAACCAGCATCTCTCCCTCAATTAATTCTTCCCTGCACTTCACCGTGAGCAATCAACACCAAGAGCAGAACTCTCTCCTCAATCGCAATCTTCAGCAGCTATCCACCATTCAAAGTAGCTTCTCCCTCTGCGCCAGGTAATCGTCATTCCTCTTTAACTTGCGCTTCTTGCTTTCTTTTCCTTCGAAAGAGGCATGTAGAACGTGAATTAATTCATGACCTGCTGCCTCTTATTTTTTTTCTTTCAAAATGAAAGAGGGATAGGCTGGACTCTCAGCCCAGCCAGATGAGCTGGGATAGGTCCAGCTCATTAAAAAAACATTGAGACTCACCGGGCTGGGGTTAGATCTTGAGCCCACTCAGCCTAACTAAGACGTGTTTGGCACGCACCTAATTCCTTTTCATTAGACTTTTTTAATTAATTTTTAATTTATTGTATAGCCAAACAAAGCCTTTTAAAAAATACATCTGAAAATTCTAAAAAAATTCATGAACCATTTTGAATCTTGTGGCCCCCTCTCATGTTTTTCTTAATTTTATACTTTATATCTGTAACAATCTCAAATTATAAACTCAAAATATATGATTTATATTCGTAGCTACAAATATATATATATATATATATATATATATATATATATATATATAATTTTCTTGAAATTTCGGCAGAGTTTCCTTTGTATTCTTTAGATACCAAGTTATCGACTTAATCATTTCTCAACCTGTAACATCAATCACAATATTCATCCCATTATTTGGACTAAAAAAAAACTCAAGCATATTTCAATATCTCAATTCTATTTTCTATAAAACACTATAATAAAACTAATAAGTTCTTAACATCCATCTTTTCTTTTTATTTTATTTTATTAGTATTAGTGCTCAAATATATACACAACCAACCATAATTCAACTTAATAATAATAATAACATTATAAATTACATCATACATAAGATAATAAGTCAAACATTACATTTTTAGATATGGAAGTATATTACAACAAAATATTAGTTCTTCCAATTACATTAATCACATAACAAAATTATTTATCCAAGCATCTACTTTCCAGATCGGGGGTGTCGATGTACCTAAAAACATTATCGCATAAAACATGATTAAAACAATTGCACATTTAATAAGTAATTGATTAAGGACTAATTATTCATATACATTAAAGTGACTTTCATATCATAGAATAAATTATCTTATTTTCTTTCGAAGTTTCTAATTTCATAAATTCTCTTCTAGATATAGGGATACAACTACTAAAATAAAAATATCAAGAGTGTCTCCCACAAACCAGCATATCTTCAAAGTTTTACAATTAATCTATTTTATATCAAGTGACTATTCCATTAATTTATAAATTAATTTTCTTAACATGGCCATGCAATCAGGCATAAATTCCAGTAATCAAGAAATGATCTTCAAGGCTTGTCCATTCAACCGAATATTATTTCCAGTAATTACCCATTCACCAAGGCATTATTTCTAATAACCAGGAAATAATTTTTCAAAGCTTGCCCATTCACCAGGGCATTATTTCCAGTAACCAGGAAATAATTTTTCAAGGCTTGCCCATTCACCAGGGCATTATTTCCAGTAACTGCCCATTCACCAGGGCATTATTTCCAGTAACCAGGAAATAATTTTTCAAGGCTTGCCCATTCACCAGGGCATTATTTCCAGTAACCATGAAATAATTTTCAAGCTATAAAAATTCATTCTACAATAAAAATAATAATAATAATAAATATATAAACTAATTAATTACTCCAAGGTGTCGAACACCTACCTGGTGTCTGTGCGCGTGAAGATGTCCCTTGTTGCTGATTAGGTCCTGCGGCCTCCTCTGTACCAACAAAAATTATTTCATCATTGTTCATTCATTCGAACCGGTAAAAATTCTAATACCCATTACATATTCTTTGATTAAACCCAACACCCTTAATTAAGTTTAATTGACTTTTAATTCAAGGAGGACAAAACCCTCATTTATGAAACATTTACTTATTATATTTTTTTTTCTCACAAAACTCCCTATACAATTTAATCTATCAACATCAATTGTCTTCAATTTGGTAAGATTCCTCAATCATATTATTTAAACTCCATTCTCCAATTTTTCTTCTTCATTAAGCCAAAAACTCCTCAATAATATCATTTAACTTCATTCTCTAATTTTTCTTCTCTATTTAGCCAAAAACAACCTAGGGAAGGAAGTGAAGATTTTTTTTTCTTTTTTTTCTTTGAAAAATTCTTACTTCATTCATATAACAACACTTATAAACCTTTATCTTCCCATATTTTCCAAACAATTGTATTTAACCTCAATTCCCCCAAATTATTCCTCTTTTGGCCAAATATTCAATTAAAATGAGAAAAAATAATTTTTGTTCCTTATACTTAAAAATTAAACACTTACCCAATCATAATTCATGTTTTCTAATATGGTTCAAACATAATTTGCATCATTCCTATAAATTATAACATAAATCCACAATTTCACATAATCATAATTTTGCATAATTCTTCATCAAACATAAAATTAAAGGAATTAATCATTTGGAGCATGTTATTTACCTCACTTTGATAAGGATTTAAGAAAAGAATGCAAGAAAAATCAAGTTTTCTTCTTCTCCCTTTTCAAACCCTAGCTTGAAATCCTTCCTTCAATGCATTCACCACCTTAAAATCAACCCCCTCTTTATGTTTAATTAAGTTACTCACTCTAATTACTCACTTTAATTAGTGAAATAAATGAGCATTTAAGTAGAAAAGATCACACAATTCTTCCCCCTCTCTTTGTTTGAAGCTCACGGCTAAAAGAGAAAGAAATGGAGCATTTATAGTCTAACTTTTACTTATTTACACATTGGCCCTCATTTCTTCTCATTTTTATTTTTGCCACTCAACTCTTCTTTTTACTTAATTCTCACCTTAACACCTTATATTTTTTCTATTGTATCCAATTACAATACTTGGAATCCTTTTATTTAATCTATTTGGTACTTTATTTATTTTACTCAAATTATAATTTAGCGGGTTTTCACATTCTCCTCCCCGAAAAAGAAATTTTGTCCTCAAAATTGAACCTCGTACCTGAATCTAGAAATAATTCAGGGTGTTTCTGTCTCATTTGAGATTCTCTTTCCCAAGTCACCTCCTCGATTTAGGAATTCCTCCACAATATCTTGACAATTGGAATCTTCTTATTTCTCAATTCCTTCACACTGTAATCTAAGACTTTCACCGGCTTCATTTCCAATGTTAAATTCTCATCAATTTCCAGAGGAATTTGAGGCAAGACCCGAGATGGATCCACTTCAGCCTTTCTTAACAGAGAGACATGAAACACATCATGGATTTTGGCCAAATGTGGAGGTAGAGCCAATCTATAAGCCACGGGCCCAATCCTTTTGGTGACCTCAAAAGGCCCAACATACCTCGGCGCCAATTTCCCTTTCAAGCCAAATCTTAACACATGTTTCCACGGGGCGACTTTCAAAAATACTTTGTCACCAATTTCAAACTCTAGAGGTCTTCTCCTATTATCCGCATAACTCTTCTGCCTATCCTGAGCCGCTTTCATTCTATTCTTTATGATCCTTATCTTCTCAGAGGTAATCTGTACCAGCTCCGGTCCAATTAGCTGTCTATCCCCTACTTCTTCCCAGCATACTGGCGTCCGGCATCTTCTACCGTATAAGGCTTCATAGGGAGCCATTCCTATTGTAGCCTGGTAACTGTTGTTGTAAGTGAATTCTACTAACGGTAGATGATTTTCCCAATTTCCTCCAAACTCCAATATACAGGCTCTTAGTAAATCCTCTAATATTTAAATAGTCCTCTCAGATTGACCATCAGTCTGAGGATGAAAAGTTGTGCTTAAATTCAACTTCGTTCCGAGAGCCTGTTGAACACTTGGCCATAATCAAGAGGTAAACCTTGGATCTCGATCTGAAACTATTGACACTGGCACACCATGTAACCTTACAACTTCATCCACATACAATTTTGCCAATTTCTCCACTGAGTCTGTCATTTTCATTGCCAAAAAGAGTGCAGATTTAGTCAATCGGTCCACAATGACCCAAATAGCATCGCTTCCTTTTTTTCCTCTCGGTAATCCAGATACAAAGTCCATCGTGATATTTTCCCACTTCCACTCAGGTATCAATAATGGTTGTAAAAACCCAGCTGGTTTTTGGTGTTCCACCTTTACTTATTGGCAAATCCCACACTTTGCCACATATTTAGCCACTTCTTTCTTTATATTCGGCCACCAATAAAAATCTTTTAAATCTCGGTACATTTTAGTACTTCCAGGGTGTGTTGCAAATCTAGACTCGTGGGCCTCCTATAAAACTTCCCTTTTCAGCGGTTGATCATCTGGTAAGTACATTCGTCTTCCAAGGACTACCATTCCATCTTTCTGAATTTGAAATGACGTCTCAATTCTTGACCTCACTTTTTCCCTTATCTTACGAACTTCCAGATCTCCTTGCTGAGCCTCTAGTTCCCTGTCTCGGAGTGTTGACCTTACTCTTAATTGGGCCACTAATGACTCATCTGGTCCCGCCTCTACTTTAGCATTAATCTTTCTTAATGCTAGCAATTCTTTTTCATCCCAATCTTCCCACTGAGCATCGACTGTCTTGACCTTGCGACTAAGAGCATCTGCGACTACATTTGCTCTCCCTGGATGATAATCGATTACACAATCATAATCTTTTATCAATTCCACCCAGCATCTTTGCCGCATATTCAATTCCTTCTGCATCATTAAATACCTCAAACTCTTATGATCCGTGAATATCTGAACCCGAGACCCATATAAATAGTGCCTCCATACTCTTAAGGCAAACACCACAGCTGCTAATTCTAAATCATGCACCGGGTAATTTATCTCGTGAGCCTTTAACTGTCTTGAGGCATACACAATTACTTTACCGTGTTGCATCAATACACACCCTAGTCCCTTCTTCGATGCATGACTATAGACCACTAATCCTTCAGTTCCTGATGGAAGTGTTAACACCGGTGCAGTAGTGAGTCTTTTTTTCAGTTCTTGGAAGCTTTCTTCGCATTCCTGAGTCCACTCTCACTTTGTCTCTTTTCGAGTCAACCGAGTCATGGGAATAGCTATGGTAGAAAATCCCTCAATAAATCTTCGATAGTACCCTGCTAATCCAAGGAAACTACGGATTTCAGTGATATTGGTAGGTCTTTCCCATTTCAATACTGCTTCAACTTTTCTAAGATCCACTGATATTCCTTCAACCGATATAATATGTCTTAGAAAAATCACTTCTTTTAGCCAGAATTCACACTTGCTAAGTTTGGCATATAGTCGATGCTCCCTTAAGGCCATCAATACCTGCCTCAGATGTTGTTTATGCTCCAAATATGACTTTGAATAAACTAAAATGTCGTCTATAAATACCACCACAAACTTGTCTAAGTATGGTCGGAAGACCCTGTTCATCAAATCCATGAACACAACCGGTGCATTTGTTAGCCCAAACGGCATTACTAAGAACTCGTAATGTCTATACCGAGTTCTGAATGCGGTCTTTGCTACATCTAGTTCGTTAATCCTCAACTGATAGTATCCCAACCTCAGATCTATTTTCGAAAACACTCTTGCCCCCTTTAGCTGATCAAACAAATCATCTATCCGCGGGAGCGGATATTTGTTCTTTATTGTTACTCTGTTCAACTGCCTATAATCTATACAAAGCCGAAGGGTCCTGTCCTTTTTCTTCACAAATAGCACAGGAGCTCCCCAGGGTGAATTACTCGGACGAATAAACCCTTTATTTAGTAATTCCTGTAGTTGGATCTTCAGTTCGGCCAACTCGGCTGGCGCCATCCTATACGGTGATTGGGCTATCGGAGACGTACCAGGCAGTACATCAATAGTGACCTCCACTTCTCTTTCCTGGGGGACTCCCGGCAGTTCATCCAGAAATACATCAGGAAATTCCCTTACTATTGGAATATTTGACACTTGAATATCTCCCATTTTGGTCTCTAAGACATAGGCAAGGTAAGCCTCACACCCCTTTTTTATCATTTTTCTAGCGGCCATAGTTGAGATAATACAGTTTGGGATGACATTTCTCTCCCCCCTAAACACTATCTTCTTACCATCGGGCCCTTGAAGAGTTACTGTTTTTGTGAAACAGTCCATTTGAGCTTTATTCATACTTAGCCAGTCCATTCCCAAGATGACATCAAAATCATGCAATTCTAGTGGTAATAAATCTACTTTTAATTCAAAACCACCTATATTAATCTGGACCCCCTTATACATCTGATCAACATTCACAGTTTCACTTAATGGAGTGCTTATAATAAACCCATTTTCTATTCTACAAGGATTTTTCCCTAATCCCCCCACAAGTTTATTTGCAACAAATGAGTGTGTGGCACCCGAATCAAACAATACATGAACTGACAGAGAATTTAACTGTAATGTACCTGCCACTACGTCAGAAGCGGCCATGGTCTCCTCATGGGTCATGTAGTATACTCTGCCTTGGATTCGGCCCCCCCGTATTCTGTCACCCTGGGCATGAGTTCGGCTCCTACTGCCGCTGGCCCCTGACAAAACCTGTCTGGCTGGTCTATTCACGGTAGCGGACTGCTGCTGACTCTGAGCTTGCTGCTGATTTCGGGTGATTTCAGTCCTACGGGGGCAATCTTTTCGGAAGTGCCCTTGACCCCCGCAATAATAACAGCCTCGGCCTAAGTGCGGGCAGTCCCTCCACATATGCTCCCCTCGGCATATATAACACCATCCTGGTGTTGCAGAACAGTCCCCTGGATGTCTTTGCCCACAGTGAACACACAAGGGATAAGTGATCGTTCTCTGCTCTGACACTCCTCTAGAAAAATTACCCTTAAGATTAGGTTGTCCTCCTGTCGACCCCACCTCAGTAGTCTGAATTGATGTAACTGATGTACCTCCCACCTTTTTAAACTGGTTGTACTGTCCTTTCCCCTTTTTTGAGAAAGGAGGTCTGTTATGGGTGTACTCTGTATCCTTTCGTTTACCTAAACCATGTTGGCCTTGTTGGCCCTCTTTCATACAAGCTTCCAAGGCCTCTGCTGCTTCAACAAGATCTCTAGTGGTCTCGAACTTAAATGCAATCAACCCTTGTCTCAACTCTTGCCGCAATCCATTGTCGCAGGTGCATGGCGTCGCGGCGAGTATTCCACTTTAAAATCTAGAAAGTGTGTATGGTATCTATCTGGCAAATATGGGGAGACAAGAAAATATTGTCTTTTGTTGGTAGAAAATGGAACGGGAGTCGCCACCTAGTATTTTGGTCACTAGGAACCCTAACTGGTCTCAGAGATTGGGTACGGGGACTTGTTGCGTAAAGGGAAGGTATTAGCACCCCAAATACGCCCTACCTAAGGTAAGCTGCATTGTTTATTTGTCTGATAAAATTCAAGGTCTCGTTGTGTTTCCTAGTTGTTGGTCCGTCTATGGTTCAAGAAAAGTCCTCCTCAATAAGGAGGTCCTTATCTTATCGGGTGAAACCTAACCGTTCTAATGTCCATGTAAAAAAAAACCATATTTTTAATATCGAGAATACGTTTTACGTATAAATTCATAATTCCATGTACTAAAAGAAGACAAAAATATTTTTTTAGAATTTTTGAAATATTGGCCTAGTTCTCATGGCTTGAATAAACTGGTTATTAAAGCCAAAATACATGCTAATACATATATTGTTTTTGAAATTTCCTTTGTTGTGTGAAAATATAATGTTATAATATTTATATATATATATTGGAGAGACTAGGCCGTATGCATGAAAACAAAACTTTTTTTTTTTTTTGAAGACTTGACTAAAACCGGGTATTTTAATACCAGATTTGTATCTTTACAATATAAAAATACAAACCGATATTGATCAAAATACAGTAATAAAATTACATAAAATCACATTTTTTGAAATAATTTTTGAAGAATTTACAAAATTTTTATATATATATATCTATATATAAATAATACAAAACACAATATAATATACATAATATATAATATATAAATTGGGCTGGGCTGGGCCGGCCCAACGACCTGGGCCGGACTCAGCCCCAAAATGTGTTGGGCCAATCTCAGCCCAACAAGAATCTGGTGTTTCTCTTCTGGGCCAGAATCGGCCCAGAAGGCAGGGCTGGGCCAGGATCAGCCTGGCCCATCAACAAGACTAGCTGGGCCAGAACAAGTCTGGCCCAGCACAAGAAACCAACAGGGGGGATTATTTTCCCCCCATCCTCCTGCATGCAGAACGAATGTTCTGCATGCAAAAGGAAACGCAGGTCACGAAAATAAAATGAGGGGGAAGGAAAGTTTACCTGGCGCGGAGGAGGCTGTGGTGCTACTGCTGCTGGAGGCGGTGCTAGCTCACGGACGGCGGCTCTAAGCAGCGGCGCTGCTGTCTCAACCGAACGGCGGTGTTACTGTTCTTTTTTTTTCAAGTTTTTTCTCTCTGTTTCTAGCTTTCCCTTCTTATATTTCGGTTCCTCTCCTTTTTGGATTTGTTCTCCTTTCTCTTTAGCTTTTCCTTTCTCTCCTAGGTTCTTTTTTTTTCTTCCCTTTCTCTCCGTTCTCTCTCTTTCAGGTCTTCTTCCTCCTCCTTTTTTTGAAGCGTTCTTCTCCTCTTTATAGGGGCAAGGGGCGGGGCTTTTTATGGTTGCACATGGGGAGCAGGGGCTGCGGCGGTTGGTCGGCCATTTGGGTGCAGCTGTAGAGGTACGGCTTCCCCATTTTTCTGGTAGGCGCGCGGCGGGTGGTCGGCCAGTGGGCGTGGCTGGCGAGGAGCGGCTCCTTCAGTTTTCTGGCAAGGCATGCTGTCCAGAGAGAGGTAGCACACTTGAAGAAGAAAAAACCAACCATTTTTCTTTCTTCCCCTGCTGCACGTCCAGGGGAAGAAGAAAGAGGAACAGTGTCGTTCAAAACGACACCGTTCCGATCTTTTTTTTTTCCTTTACATTAAACGGCGTCGTTTTAGGCAAAACGCGCCGTTTCATTTAAGTCCTGCAAAATGCCAAAACGCGTCAATTTGTAAGGCAGCCCTCAATTATCTTTTGTTTATTTCAATTGTGTCCCTGCCAATTTCGATCTCTGTCCCTCTTGTTGGCCGCGTTTTTCACTTTAGTCCTTGGCCTCTGATTTATGCAATTGAGCCCTCAATTGATTAATAAACTTTTAATTTCTTCAATTAGGCCCCTGAACCGAATAATTGCAGCCCCTCCATTTACGCGCCTCTTCCAATTTGGTCCCTGGTTTCGAATTTTCTCAATTAAGTCCCCAATTGGCCCTTAAACTTCAATATTTATGCAATTAAGCCCCTGATTTGACCTAATAAATTCCTAAAATATATATTTTGGCCCCAGAACTTAAATTTCTTCCAATTAAGGCCTAAATTGACTTAAAAATCAATTTTCCTTGCAATCAAAACCTCTATAAATTCAATTAAACCTTCAATAAAATCCAATTGAGTCCATAAATATCCAATTTTGGCCTTTTCTCTTCAAATTAAATTTTCTCTTCCAACAGGGCTCTCCTCCTTCAAGAATATACTGTCAAAAAATCCAATCTTTGTATTTTTAACCTCATTGACCAATTTTCCGACCATTTTCTGAGCGCTTCTGCCTCCTGTTATTTTTTTAACCTCCTTTGGCTATATATATATTTTTTATATATATATTGTGGGGACCCAAAAATGGGTTACAACATCCATCCCTCAACCTTTCCACCCTATGTTGCTCACCAGGGACATAATGCGAGGCAAACATGGAGAGGTCATGAAACCTCCTCTCATAATCAAGTACTGACATGTCTCCTTGCCTTAGGGCTAGAAACTCCTGTTCCTTAATTTTCCGATGATAGGAGGAGTAAAACTGATGTTCAAACTGCATTTTAAACTCAGCCCAAGTCCAGGATCCTGCGGGTCTCCTCGATCTCACTGTATCCCACCAGGACCGTGCCCTATCAGAAAGCAAATGAGCAGCACAGTTCACTCGCAAGCCCTCTGTTACCTGCATCTGATCCAGAGTATCCTCAATTGTGTGAAGCCATCTTCCTGCTATCTCAGCATCTGGTTCACCTAAAAAGGACTCACACCCAAGTTCTCTCATGCTTTTTACAATCCGCACTAATATGACCACATTATCAGCTTTTGTCGTAGCTGCTGGAGCTGCTTGTACTACCGGAGCTACTGGGATTGTCGGGGCCGAGGCACCAGGCATTGCCTCAATCACTGCTCTCACTATCTGAGCTATGAACAAAGGGTCGACATGTAGTGTAGGGACCGTTGCAGGTGCTGGAGTCGTAGCTGGCGGCACGACTTCCTGTCTCTGCTGGTCTGAACCCTCGAGTTGTAACCCCTCGGTCTGTCTCAAGTCAGTGTCACGAATAAGTCCAGTCGACTCTCCCAGTCTTGACTGCTGAGGCTCTAGAGGCATATGAGAGGCAATATCCTCCAATAGATCCTCTCTTTGTCTCTCCTCAAACCCTTCTCCAATCATTGTACCCTTCCTTGTGCGAACCATCCTGGTACAAGTCAAAAATTTATTAAACCCTCTTTTTTTTTTCCATTCCTGGATCCAAGCCAGGGCTCTGATACCAACTGTAACAATCTCAAATTATAAACTCAAAATATGTGATTTATATTCGTAGCTACAAATTATATATATATATAAAAAAAAAAAAATTTCTTGAAATTTCGGTAGAGTTTCCTTTGTATTATTTAGATACCAAGTTATCGACTCAATCATTTCTCAACCTGTAACATCAATCACAATATTCATCCCATTATTTGGACTAAAAAAAACTCAAGCATATTTCAATATCTCAATTCTATTTTCTATAAAACACTATAATAAAACTAATAAGTTCTTAACATGCATCTTTTCTTTTTATTTTATTTTATTAGTATTAGTGCTCAAATATATACACAACCAACCATAATTCAACTTAATAATAATAATAACATTATAAATTACATCATACATAAGATAATAAGTCAAACATTACATTTTTAGATATGGAAGTATATTACAACAAAATATTAGTTCTTCCAATTACATTAATCACATAACAAAATTATTTATCCAAGCATCTACTTTCCAGATCGGGGGTGCGATGTACCTAAAAACATTATCGCATAAAACATAATTAAAACAATTGCACATTTAATAAGTAATTGATTAAGGACTAATTATTCATATACATTAAAGTGACTTTCATATCATAGAATAAATTATCTTATTTTCTTTCGAAGTTTCTAATTTCATAAATTCTCTTCTAGACATAGGGATACAACTACTAAAATAAAAATATCAAGAGTGTCTCCCACAAACCAGCATATTTAACTTCAAAGTTTTACAATTAATCTATTTTATATCAAGTGACTATCCCATTAATTTGTAAATTAATTTTCTTAACATGGCCATGCAATCAGGCATAAATTCCAGTAATCAGGAAATGATCTTCAAGGCTTGTCCATTCAACCGAATATTATTTCCAATAATTACCCATTCACCATGGCATTATTTCCAATAACCAGGAAATAATTTTCAATCTATAAAAATTCATTCTACAATAATAATAATAATAATAATAATAAATATAAACTAATTAATTACTCCAAGGTGTCGAACACCTACCTGGTGTCTGTGCGCGTGAAGATGTCCCTTGTTGCTGATTAGGTCCTGCGGCCTCCTCTGTACCAACAAAAATTATTTCATCATTGTTCATTCATTCGAACCGGTAAAAATTCTAATACCCATTACATATTCTTTGATTAAACCCAACACCCTTAATTAAGTTTAATTGACTTTTAATTCAAGGAGGACAAAACCCTCCTTTATGAAACATTTACTTATTATATTTTTTTTTCTCACAAAAGTCCCTATACAATTTAATCTATCAACATCAATTGTCTTCAATTTGGTAAGATTCCTCAATAATATTATTGAAACTCCATTCTCTAATTTTTCTTCTTCATTAAGCCAAAAACTCCTCAATAATATCATTTAACTTCATTCTCTAATTTTTCTTCTCTATTTAGCCAAAAACAACCTAGGGAAGGAAGTGAAGATTTTTTTTTTCTTTTTTTTCTTTGAAAAATTCTTACTTCATTCATATAACAACACTTATAAACCTTCATCTTCCCATATTTTCCAAACAATTGTATTTAACCTCAATTCCCCCAAATTATTCCTCTTTTGGCCAAATATTCAATTAAAATGAGGAAAAATAATTTTTGTTCCTTATACTTAAAAATTAAACACTTATCCAATCATAATTCATGCTTTCTAATATGATTCAAACATAATTTGCATCATTCCTATAAATTATAACATAAATCCACAATTTCACATAATCATAATTTTGCATAATTCTTCATCAAACATAAAATTAAAGGAATTAATCATTTGGAGCATGTTATTTACCTCACTTTGATAAGGATTTAAGAAAATAATGCAAGAAAAATCAAGTTTTCTTCTTCTCCCTCTTCAAACCCTAGCTTGAAATCCTTCCTTCAATGCATTCACCACCTTAAAATCAACCCCCTCTTTATGTTTAATTAAGTTACTCACTCTAATTACTCACTTTTATTAGTGAAATCAATGAGCATTTAAGTAGAAAAGATCACACAATTCTTCCCCCTCTCTTTGTTTGAAGCTCACGGCTAAAAGAGAAAGAAATGGAGCATTTATAGTCTAACTTTTACTTATTTACACATTGGCCCTCATTTCTTCTCATTTTTATTTTTGCCACTCAACTCTTCTTTTTACTTAATTCTCACCTTAACACCTTATATTTTTTCTATTGTATCCAATTACAATACTTGGAATCCTTTTATTTAATCTATTTGGTACTTTATTTATTTTACTCAAATTATAATTTAGCGGGTTTTCACAATATCAGAGTTTTGAACTTATACTGTAAGATATCAAAATAATCTGTTTTTCGCTGAAATTTTAAGAAATTCCAAAAATTTCTCTAGAAATTTTCTCACTTTTTATTGGTATGCATACAATCAAGTTTCTCAAAATTACAAAGAAAATCATATTGTTTAGTATTTCCATACAAAAATTCAAAATATGTTCTTGCATGCATTTTAAGATTTAATAATCAGTTTATTAAATTCATGAGAATTTGACCGATATTTCAATAAACCATATTTTTTTTAATTCATAAGAATTAATGGTTAAAAATCCTGGTATAGAATGTTGGACCTACAAGTAAGACTAGTGTTTGAAATATTAGAGTTGATCAGAAAATTCTCAGAGTTATTCTAAATGTTCACCAATTTTAATTATAAGTATTTTTCACTGTAATACATAAATTATGAAGAACTTTTTTCTAGGAATTTATTTGGGTACATGAGTCCATTTTGTATTTTTTTTAAACATGATAAAAATATAATTTTATTTTAAAAAAAATATGCATAAAAACTTTTAAAATTTGATCGTATGAGCGAAAAAAACATTTTTTATTTTTTTGAAATGGACAATTTTTAGATTTTTTTTCTTTTTAAAAAAATCAGAGAAAAAGCAGGTATGTTTAATATTGGGTTCATATCTTATAGTGTAAGTTTACAACCTAATATTAAATTATGCTCTCTATGTGTGTGTGTGTGTGTGTGTGTGTGTGTGTGTTTTGAAATATAGAAATTGTACACACAAATAAAGACAAATTAAAACTAAAGGAAAAAAGCTTAAGGAATATTTGTCAAACACGTCTTTAGTATATCTTAAAACAATGTTTGACAAATAAACTTTAAGGATCCAAACAAGGTCTTATTTCTTAAGGAAAAATAAAGCGAGCTAAACATGCCGTTAAATCTGGGTTAGGCTTGGCCCAACTACATGGGTTAGGCCTATTGGACCCGAGGTCCAAGCCCTAACCCGATTTGTTGAGCCAACAAATAGCCTAATAAGCCCCTTTTATGATGCGGGCTAGACTCAGTCTAGCCATACGGGCTAAGCTTAAGTCCAGCCCATACAACTTCATCACTAGTCTATCCTAGTGACCAAATTATTAGCTTCTGCAGAACATGAATTGTTTCAATAGGAATTAAAAAAAAAAGAGAAGGAAAGTTACATGGATGGATGAGATGATGTTGGTCACTGGCTAATGGCTCAACTGTTCATGGATGATGGTGATTTAGATGTGAAGGAATAGCTAGAGGTTGAAGGAGAAGTCGTTGAGCTACTGCTAGAGTAATAGAGAAACAATGGAGTTAGCTGCAATGATAGGGTAAAGGTGGTGGTTGCTTTTGGTTGGAATTGGGGAAGGCTAGTGGCTTTGGTTCTTAGGTTGAACCATTGTGTCTCACCATATAAGGGTGTTTTTTTCTTTTACTTTTTCCTTTTCTTTTTCTTTTTTTTCTTTTTTTTCCTTTTTTTTCTTTCCTTTTGGTTTTCTTCTCTTTTTTTTCTTTTTTTGGCTATTATGGAGATGGTATTTATAGGAGGTGAGTGGCACAACGTAGAGATGCATTATAGTCATTCATCCTTTTCAAACCTCCTAAATCATTGATGCAAAACCAAGACCTAAAACCTCTATTGAAAAGGTTGGTTCTGCATATATTTTTAGACCATCCTTGCAAACATATTAGAGTAGTGATAGGACTAAAACAAGGCTGGCAGAATCCTTCTTTATTAGATAAGCAGGGAGAGCAAGCGTTTTTTGTCATTAAAATCAAACTGAAGAGAAAATATAACGCCCAAACCCACTCTCCACGCAAGTTGTTCCTGCCTATTTGAGAAGAAGACAATGAACAGTAACCAGACAACACATTATCTAGCCTATATATATATATATAGATATTTGTTTTTGACTTAGCGTTGATCAAAATGATGTCGTTTAAAACAAAAAGATGTCATTTTGGTCAAAATATAGCCAAAACACACCGGGTGTTTTGGATTGAATTAAATCATTAATCTTTTTTTTTTAATTTCAACCCCTAATCTTTTAATTTATTCAATTAGATCCTCAATTGAATTCTGATTTCAAGAATCAATTCAATTTCACCCCTGCAAAGTTTCCAACACCCCTGATTTAAATGCGTTTTTCAACTTGGTCTATTATATTGAGTATTTTTAATTTCATCCTTAATTAACCTTCAGATTTCTAATTTCCTCAATTCTACCCTTGTTTTACACACCTTTTGCAAAGAGGTCCTTGATCTCAATTTTTTTTAATTTAACGATTAATTAACCCTCAAATTTTATTTTATTTTATTTTTTGTTTTTGTTTTTGCAATTTTATCATTGATTTCACCTAATTGAGTTTGGAAAAATTAAATTTGATCCTCTAAAATTTTAATCTTCTCAATCAAGTCCAAATTAGGCTTCTAAACTTAATTTTTCACCAATTAAGTCCTTAATAAAAATAATGACCCATTAAAAATCTAATTAAGCTCTTACACTTAATTGAAACTTTTAATTTGACCCAAATTAATTTTTAAACTTAATTAAACCTTTAACCAGGCTTATAATTAAATCAAATTGGCCTATTAAAAGTCTTATGAAGTCGTCATAGTTAATTTTTATAAAAATTCATCCAATAATCATTTAATTTGATATTGAATTTGCAGTATCTTTTTAGTATTGTGTACAATAAGGTACAATTGAGCTCCCAGTTTTTGTCCAAAACTCTAGTTTAGTTCATGCATTTGAAACCCTTCTCGACCTATTTTTATCTAGTTGTGACTTTTTTTCATTTATTATTATTATTTTTAGATTGCTTTTTGATTATTATGTTTTTCAATTTTAAAAGAAAAGGGATAATTTTAGAGGAAACCTAAAATTAAATTATGACACTTAGAGCAACATATTTTTCTTTTTGTTTAAACAAAAAACAATTGAACTTATCAAAATATAATTGACTTTGTAGCATTCTCTCTTTTTCTTGTTCCCGATTCTTCTTGTTCTCGATTTGTTAATCGTTAGGAGGAGATTCATTCCAATAGTTTTGGTATTTTGATTCAGGTAATATCTATATTATACTCTTATCAAACTTGATTTTTTAGTTTTCTGGGATTTATCTTTCTTGCATGTGAATTACGTGACCACATGATCACAGGTGCACCTCAAAATAAATATTGGAATATTTATTGATACATTTATATTCTTTATATGATTATATATATTTGGATCGACCTATCCAATTAGCTTTATTTTTCCACTATAAAGTCACTTGAAGAGGTATATTTATACATAAAGAAAACATTAAATGACAGTATGAATTCACATGATCAACAATATATATATTCCAAGTTCAGCAATGAAAAAAAACATAGTGAGAGAAAGAACTGCAAGTGTAATTTCAACACCAAAGAGCTTAAGGAAAATTAATACTTCTAGAGAACCATGATAGAACTTGAGGACAGTGTGAAGGTATATGGTCTTTGCTAATTGGAGAGTCATGAAAAGCCTACCCTCAATGCCTGTTGGAGAACTCTAAGTTGTTCTCGTGTCTGCTTTCTCTTCATTGCTATCTCATCAGGTTCCTACAACATCTCCTCAAACAAATTCTCCCTGTTTCAGGAAGACACAGAAGAAATCAGGACCAATAACTAAAATCAATGTAGAATTAAGTTAGATTAATTGCCTAGATATCACTTCTTTTTTGGTCTTTTTTTTTAAATGTTGTTTTTATTTTTATCCTCTAATGTTTGGTTGATTAGAACATAGCTTTTTAATTTGGTTTAATTTATGTTTCAAGGGGCTATTATGATCTCGTATCCTAGAATGCGGGTTTTACATGTTAATTTTGGTAAAGTTGGGTTAATCTAAAGTGTCGTGTTTGAATATTTTTTAAAAAATATATTGTTACTATCTTAATGTTTTAAAAATATTCTGTCTTGCATTGTATTGTTTTCTATTTGAAGAGGGCTAGTGTGTATTTTATATATTTATTTTAATTTTTAATGTTAATACATTAAAAACATGAAAAGATAATTAAAAAAATATAAATTTAATTTATTTCATACAAAAAATAATTTTATAAAATATATTGTAACGTAAAAATAAACACCCAGATATAACTGCTTCCATTCAAATAGCATGGGATTACATTTTCCGGACCCAGAGAAAACTTCTTTGCATTCCATAGGTCTATGAATTTTTACCCCCTGGGCATTTGATGCATGTAGTCCGTGCCCCCAGAAAATGAAGGAAAATTTGTACACTGCCTCTGTTGTATCACATATCCGCTTTAAAAATGATTTAATTAATATAAATTTTGTTTTACAGAAAAAAAGGACTTACTTGTTGGTCACGTATAAAAATGATTTTTAACCATTAAAAAATATGCCAGAATGAAATAATTACAACCGGTAGGACTGCTTTATGTGGAATCTCCAATGAACTTCTTGCATATCCCATGATCGAAAGGGACGAACAAAGCGAGACAGCAGCATATAATAAATGAGCTAATGGGGTTATGACCTGTTTGTTTCTGCATTTTATTTTAAAAGTATTTTTGATAAAATTTAAATTTTTTTTATTTTTTTATTAACTTCAAATTAATATGTTTTTAATGTTTTCAAATCATTTTGATGTGCTAATGTCAAAAATGATTTTTAAAAAATAAAAAAACATCATTAGCATGAATTTTGGCACGAAAAGCTATTTAAAAAGCAACTGTAACCACACTGCCAAACAAACCTTTAATCTGCCGACGATGTCCACCGCGCACACGCTATTTTCCTGGGTCATAACGGCTATTCTTTAAAAAAAATTTATTTAAAAATATATTAAAATGATATATTTTTTAATTTTTAAAATTTATTTTTTTAACAAAAAAAAATTAAATTATTTACAAGAATATTTTTTCCTGCAGCAGAAATAAAAACAAATAATAGCATGGTATTAATTGGGAAGCAGAATTTTCAGGTAACCATCAGAGGAGCTGAGCCTATATGGCCAGTGGTTTTGCAGACGAAAGTCACACACAAGCAACCATTAGCTTGATAAAGTTAAAAAGGGTAGCTGAGATAGTTTTTGAAGAGAAGAATATATGCAGTTCGTGATGGAATGCAGCTGTGATCAGCAAAGCAGTATCGAAAAGATCACACCTTGTATAGAAAGTGGGATCCACGTAGAGAAACTAATGTTGATTATGGTGATTGTTCTTCGCTTCGTTTTTTGCTTTACGTAGATTCCACTTGCTATACAAGGTGAAGAGGTCTTGTCTAAGCAAGGTGTGATCTTTTCGATACTGCTTTGCTTTGTTTACTGTATTTGGACTATGCAGCCTCGATACGAGATATAAAATAGACTTGTTTTGATTGCCAGAGATGGAGACACGGGAAGTGCGGTGTTTGTATTTGTGGTGGTGGTGGTATATTTTTTAAAAAGATTTATTTATTTATTTAATAATTTTAATATATCTTTAAATAAAAAATATTTTACAAAATAACCACCATAACAAAATTATGTTAATCCTGTAACTACCTTTGACACGAAAACTATCGAACTTTTACATGCCTCCCTCTAGCCAGAGCATGGAACATGAGGGATGGAGGCTAGGACGAAGTAGCATTTGCTGTCGAATCGTGTGTTTTGCAGTGAATTTGTGATTCGCTGTTGAAGTTGAGTTGTTTGCAGCGAATTTGCGATTCCCTGCCGAAACTGAGTTGGCTACAGCGAATTAGCATTCGCTCCCAAATTGTGTGTCCTACAGCGAATTTGCGATTCGCTGCTGAAACTGAGTTGCCTGCAGTGAATTAGTATTCGTTGTCGAAGTTGTATTGTTTGCAGCAAATTTGTGACTCGCTGCCGAAATTGAGTTGTCTGCAGCGAAGTAGCATTCGCTGCCGCAAAACATGTTGGCTGCAGCGAACCAGTCTTCGCTATTTTGGTGTTTTTAGATTATTTTGATGCGCTAATATCGAAAATAATTTTTTTAAAAATAAAAAATATATTATTTTGATATATTTTTTAATAAAAACTAATTAATTAGTACTTAAAAATAAAGGGACTATTTAATTCATTTTACAAACCTAAAGAGATTCATTTATAATTTACTCCAGATAATTAGTAGTAGATATGCAATTTTTCAGTACATACAAGAAACTAATTAAAGAGGTTCATTCCTTCATGTTTCGGCAATTTTTCTCTTCCACGCCAAGACCCAAATTGTAAATGCACGTCACAGTCACACGTGCATGATCTTCAGCACCATCACAAATTTCCTAGCCATGGAAGTAGGGCAAGGCTTTGCATTAAATGTCTTATGTCTTATCAATTCATTTAGGTCATATATACATAAACATGGGGTAAACTAACCACATATGATCTTTTGATCTAATCTTAAATTTTTTTTTATTTTTTTAATCTTAAATTCTTATTCATGCACTCGATGCTCCATCAATTCATTCTCATCATTGTATAAAAGAAAATGTCATTAGAAAATGACAGGCAGAGAGATCAGCACCATTAATGAGAGTGGTTTGAATTTTGAAATCGAACCAACCAGCTTGCTCTACAAGTTCTTTCCCCTACGGTGGCTGTACGATCTCATCAGTATTCTATCCATTAAAATATTGCAGTTGATGCAGGCGTATCTGTGCTAAAAGAAAACCTGGTGAAAAGCTTAGACAGCATGCAAAACACAGCTAGTAGCATAGGATGTCTGTTTACATCAGTAAACAAAGCAGTATCGAAAAAATTGCTTAGACAAGATCTCTGTGCTCAGTCAACACAAATTAATTAATGACCAAGTTGGTGGACTTTATTTTCCTTCACAGTTGGCTGAGTTCGGCCTAACCATAACCACACAATTTGCTATTGGCATTGTTCACTGTATGTTCTTAGCGGGACAAAGTACATTTAAGATGGTATTATTACAATTGATGGAACGATAATGACTCCATAATCACATTATATAGCACCCATTCCTTTTAAACCTTTCAATTTTCGATTCAAAGTTATAACATGATGCACATAGAAAAACAAAAGTAATTTAATCTTTTGATTTCGATTAATATTTGTAAATCCAGGTTATGCGTTGGGTAACTAGATATAAATTAAAATAAAACAAAATTAAATAATGTGATTTTGAAACGATTTGTTTTTATTGGATTGATTATGTCACAAGTTAATCTACTTCAATTTAAAACATCATCTGAGCTGAGTTAAGAATTGAGTTGATAAATTATGGAAATAAGTTTTTAGAATAAATTCAATAATACTATTTGCTATCAATTAAAATAACTTATTAAATTTATTTTTATATATTATAAAATATTTTTAACTCGAAAATACATTAAAATATTTTTTTTAAGTTTTTATATTAACACATTAAAATAATTCAAAAAACATAAAAAATTATTTTTTAATAAAAATAAAATAAAATAAATTTTAATAAAATGCCATTTGAAACACAAGAGATTTACTCTTGGTTTATACATAAACTAATCTAAAAATATCATTTATGATAAAATTAAAAAAAAATTGAAATTTATTTATTAGTTAGAACTTATTTTTTATTTAATTAATTTACAAAAAAAATTAATGTATTATTTAAAAATATCTGTTAAGTATTATTTGAATGTATTTATTATACTTTAAAATGTGTTAAAAAAATAAAAATAAAATATTTAAATAAAAAATTACTGCAATGATCTTTATTTTGAATGTATAAGTTCAATATTCAGTTTTATAAAACCAGTATAAACTTTTATTCAATTGTTGAGTGCTGAAATTTTATTAGATTATTTTGAAAACCTTATTATATAGAGTTAACTAGTTGTTTTCATTCTAGCTAGATCCAAATTAGACATACATAGAAGATATTGTTTTGAACTTTTCTTTATTTTTTTTTTGTTTTTTAATTTGTTTTCTATTTAAATTAGGATTTCAACTTAATTATAATTTTAATAATTATAGCATTTTTTCTTGTATTTAAATAGTTTTATATACTATTTTTTTAAAAGAATTTATGAAAGAAACCTTTTAGAATACAATAAATTAATTTTAATTTTGAAATTAAGTGATTTTTTTTAAATGATGGTGTTGAATTTATTCTAATGAATAACTTGTTGGTTTTGAAATTATGTTTTTGATGAGTAGAGAGCTGAAAACGTTAAGACAGGTAATCAAGAACATTTTAACTAATTATATATGTAGTGACCAATGATATAATTTTCTCAACTGTACTGTACTAGTATGAAAAATAATATAGCCATTTGTGCTGACATGTGAAAAACATCTTTTATGATACCCTTTTTGAATGAATCTGTACCTTGGCCGCATGCGTAAGAACTTGAATGCTTTGCCGGTCTGCAACAAGATAGTGCCAAATTCGTGTACTGCTTGTCTTAATTAGATGAGGTTACAAGTGTTCAAAAAAACAGTAAACTGTCGTTCTAAGGCCTGTTTGTTTCTGCGTTTTAAAAGCCCGCCTCTTCTTTAAATAAACTTAGTATTTCCTCCCCCCCCATCTGATGACTCCTAAACAAAATACCGGAGACAACAACAATAAGAAAACCCGATCGCCAGTAGTAATAAGAAACCGAAGACGAAGAACAAGGTAACGTCTCTCCAGCGTTTTATTATAGAAAGTGTGCTAACACAGTGATGTTTTTTTTTAATTTTAATTTATTTCCTTTTAGATTTTATTCTTTCAACATCGAGGAATCATCCGGCAGTTTTTCTGCCATATTTAATGCAAAAAAAGCACCCTGTGCTTACATGAAGCAGAAATAGAGATAACAGATGGGAATGTTGGTGGGAGGAACCACTGGTGGTGGCTTTGAAACACTCAGAGGGGATAAAACACAAAGTTTTATTTCATGAACACAAGCTTACAGGAGCAAAAATAAATACAACAAGCTTAACAATACACACCCTCTCTTTCTCTCTAGTGTTTCTCTCTATTCTCTCTACTCTCCCACACATAATAGCATAAGCTCAGCTTGCTATTTATACATGAATTCAAAACAAGATAATTCAACCTTTCCAAATGTGAAGGCGGCTGTGGACGGTGGTGTGAAGGCGGCTGGCGGCTGCGGCTGGTGGCTGGTCGGTGGCGGCTGGTCGGTGGCAGCTGGTGGTTGCCTTCCTTGACCATCTAGATTGAGTTTAATATTCAACAAATCTCCCCTTTAAACTCAATCGAGGGATGTAATGCCAAGCATGAACTTTAATCGGATAAATACTTCTCTCTTCAAAGGCTTTGTGAAGATGTCTGCAACTTGATCATTTGTGTTGCAAGATATTAGTTGGACTTCTTCATTCTTCACATGTTCCCGAATAAAGTGATGACATGTATCAATGTGTTTGCTCCTCTCATGATACACTGGGTTCTTTGCCAATGCGATTGCTGATCGATTGTCTATATAAATCTCCGTAGGATTTTCTTGAGGAAATCCCAAAAACTTCAGCATATTCCTTAACCATATTGAATGGCATACGGCTGAGTTAGCAGCAACATATTCAGCTTCACAGCTTGATAATGTGACAATCGATTGCTTCTTGGATGACCATGTGAAAGATGTGTCTCCCATGAAAAAGACAAACCCTGTTGTGCTTTTCCTTTCATCCAGATCTCTACCCCAATCACTATCCGAGTAGCCTACAAGATTAAAGTCTTTACTTGAGGTATAAAACATACCTTCATTCATTGTGCCTTTGATGTAGCGAAGAATTCTCTTGGCTGCATTCAAATGAGACTGGTCTGGTGTCTCCATATATCTGCTGACGAGTCCGACCCCGTAGAGTATATCCGGTCTGGTACATGTCAAGTACCTTAAGCTTCCTACTAAGCTTTTGAAGTAAGTTGGATCGACATTCCCAACCTTACTCTTCCTCAATTCCACTCCATTCTCAACTGGAGTTGATACCGGATTGCAGCTTTCCATCTTGAACCTTTCAAGAATATCTTTGGCGTAACCGCTTTGGGATACAAAAATCCCTTCTTCTTTCTGCGTTACTTCCAAACCAAGAAAATGTGACATTAAACCAATATCAGTCATCTCAAACTCCTGTACCATGCTTCGTTTGAAGTCTTCAAACATGGTAGGGTTGTTGCCGGTGAATATCAAATCATCAACATACAGGCACGCAAATAAGATGCTGCCATCTGCTCCTTTCTTCACATATATGGCGTGTTCATATGGACATTTCTCAAATCCATTATCTTGAAAATACCTGTCAATTCTGGTATTCCAAGCACGCGGAGCTTGCTTCAAACCATAGAGAGCCTTCTTCAACTTGTATAATTTGCCTTCATTTTCAGCATCAATGTATCCAAGTGGTTGTTCAACATAGATCTCTTCTTCTAGGAAGCCATTCAGAAATGCTGACTTCACATCGAGTTGATAGATCTTCCATCTATGTTGTGCAGCTAGTGAGATCATCAGTCTGATTGTCTCTAGCCGGGCTACTGGAGCAAATACTTCTCCATAGTCAATGCCTTCTCTCTGTTTGTAGCCTTTAGCTACTAATCTGGCTTTGTATCTTTGCACTTCTCCTTTTGCATTTTTCTTTGTCTTGTAGACCCATTTGACACCTATTGCTTTCTTGTTTTCTGGTAGATAAGTCAGCTTCCAGGTATCATTCTTCTCAATGGCATGTATTTCTTCATCCATTGCTTTTATCCACTTCTCTTCTGTGACAGCTTCATTGAAGCTTAATGGGTCACTATCTGCAAAGAAACAAAACAAGTTTGTATCTTCCATTACTTGAGTGGCGTCGTACAACTCTTCAAGATTTCTCATCCTTCTTGGTTCTTCTGATGAGGATGCTGATGGTGGTGTTGATGATGATGCTCCTGGTGTGTTCCTCCTGTTGAATACAGGGAATCTGTGTACCGGACTTTGTGGTTCAGCTGCTGGCACAATCGGTTCTTCGACAAGTACTGTTGGTACTTCTTCACCTTCAAGGATCAAATCAATGTTGATCCATTTGCCTGCTTCTTTATCATCATTCCATTCCCAAGATTTATCTTCTTCAAAGATAACATCTCTACTCATAATCACCTTCTTCGTGATGGGATTATACAGCTTGTATCCCATCCTTCTTTCACCATATCCGACAAAGATGCATTTCTCGCTTTTATCATCAAGCTTTCTCCTTCTTGCATCTGGGATCTTTGCATATGCTACACAACCAAAGACTCGTAGATGAGTAACACTTGGTTTGTGACCACTCCATGCTTCTTCTGGAATGACTCCTTGCAAACTTCTGGTTGGGCAGCGATTCAGTAGATACACTGCACATGATACAGCTTCAGCCCAGTATTGCTTGGGCAACTTCTTTGCTTTGAGCAGACTTCTTGCCATGTTAAGAATCGTGCGATTCTTCCTTTCAGCTACACCATTCAGCTGTGGTGTATAAGCTGGTGTTGTCTGATGTCTGATGCCTTGTTGTGTACAAAAGGCTTCAAAGTCATTTGCTGTATATTCTCCACCTTGATCAGATCTCACGGTTCTGATCATGTAGCCACTTTGCTTCTCCACAATTGCTTTAAAATCTTTAAAACAATTGAATACTTCTGACTTCCTCTTCAGAAAGTATATCCACGTTTTTCTGCTAAAATCATCAATAAAAGTGAGGAAGTACCTATTATGTCCAGTCGACATAGGCGTAATTGGGCCACACACATCTGTGTGTACTAACTCCAGTGGCCTCTTTGCTCTCCAGTTGACTTCTTTGGGAAAACTGGATCTATGATGTTTGCTAAGGACACAACTCTCACAGACTTCATCTGGATGATCAATGTGAGGCATACCTTTGACCATCTTCTTACTTGCTAGCATCTTCAAGCTTGTGAAATTCAGATGTCCAAGCCTCAGGTGCCAAAGCCATTCTTCACTATTGGTGATGGCACTCAAACACCTTGCTGCATCATACTGGATGTTCAAAGGAAACATCCTATTCTTGGACATTTTCACATAGGCCATTAATCTCCAATTGTTGTCTCTAATTGTCAGATGACAATTCTTCGAGTAAAAAGTATATCCTCTCTCCAAAAGTTGACCTAAGCTGATCAGGTTCTGCTTTATGGCTGGGACATAATAGACATTGGCGATGTGGCTGGAATCGCCGTTCTTCAACTTAATTGGGATGCTGCCTTTACCTTTGAATGGAACCTTTGTGGTATCTCCAAAAGTAACTAGACCTTGCTTGGTCTCATCTAGATCACTAAATAACTCTCGGTAGCCGCACATGTGATTGCTGGCTCCAGTATCTAGATACCATATATTCTCCTGTTTCTCGCTAAGTTCTTGTTGGACAAGAAATGCAGCTTCTTCTCTGTCATCCTTCTCTGCATAGTTGGCTTGCTCACGTATCTCCAACGGAGCTTTCCTTTGACATTCAGTGCTATAGTGCCCAAATTGATTGCACCTATAACACTGGATATTTCTCTTATCACGGTTATTGTAACCGCCTCCTCTTCCTCTAGGAGTGAATGCTTGTTGTCTTTGGCCTCCTCTGGTGGTATTTCTGGCACCTCTTCCTCTGAAGCTTGTATTCCAAGAACCTCTTCCTTGGAATCTCTGGAATCCTCCTCTGGATTGTTGACTTCCTGCTTGAGTGGTATATCCACTTGTTGAAGTCTCCCCTTGCTCATATATGTCCTTGAGAGACAGCTTTGCTTGTAAGGCATGCTCGATGGCCTTATCTCCATTTCGCTTTACAATCTTCTGCTCATGAGCTTGCAAAGAACTCATAAGCTCATCAACTGTCAACTTGTCCACTTCCTTGGACTCTTCAATAGCGACAACAACAAAATCAAATTTTGGATCTAGGGATCTCAAAATTTTCTCAGTAATTCGAGAATCGACGATGGCTTCTCCATTTCTCCTCATCTGATTGACTATCACCATAATCCTTGTGTGATAATCAGAAATAGATTCTGAGGACTTCATTTGCAATAACTCAAATTCACCTCGCAAAGATTGAAGACGAATCTTCTTGATTCTGTCAGCACCTTTGTACTTTTGTTGGAGAGCCTCCCATATATCATGTGATGTTTCAGCGGAAGCTATGATCTCGAATGTATCTTCATCAAGACCTTGGTAGATGATGGTCTTTGCTTTGTTGTCCTTCTTTCTGTTGACTTTCAGGGCTTGCTTCTGTGCCTCTTGTAAAGCTTCTTCTTCTTCTTTGGACTCTGGTTCATCATAACCATAGTGTACAATCTCCAAACACTCTTGTGAACCAAGGAATGCCTTTAATCTGATGCACCAACTATCATAGTTGTCTTTGGTCAGCTTCGGGATGAGTGTTTGTGTACTTTCTGTAGTCATTTTGCTCTTTTAATGACTATATCTCCTTCTGGGAGTTGAATTTGGCAAAACGGACACTGTAGATCGATCCGGAATGGTCGAAATAGTCGGGAACCGGTCTGACTTTGTAGAAATCGGGTCAGAAAATGGGTGAACCGGTCCAAAAACCAATTCTGGGCGTCGGGCGGTTCGCTGGGTTGAACCGGGAATATTCTATCGGCTCGGCTTAGGCTAATAGCGGCTCAGCTTAGCGGCTCGGCTTGAAAAGGGAATATTCTCGGGAATATTCTTCGGCTCGGCTGGAGGCTCGGCTGGAGGCTCGGCGTGAGGCTTGGCGCGGCTTGGCGCGGCGCGGCTTAAACGGCTCAAATATGGCGCGCGTGGACGTCACTCGTCTTCTTCCTCTGGCGCGCGTGGGTGCGACTGGGCTACAGTTACCGGAACTTCAGGTGGCGCGTGTGGATCACCCCGGTGTCCGATTGAGATGATTTTTGCGGCAGTGAGTTCGTATGGATGAGCTCTACACAG
Organism: Populus nigra; assembly: GCF_951802175.1. Lineage (NCBI taxonomy): Eukaryota > Viridiplantae > Streptophyta > Magnoliopsida > Malpighiales > Salicaceae > Populus > Populus nigra. The sequence continues at coordinate 381,899 of NC_084853.1, forward strand.
TGGAATGATCAAAACTTGTTTTTGACAACTTTGAAAATTCGGCTATTCCAGAAAATACTTCTGTTTTCTGACGAACGGGGCTCTGATACCAATTGTTGGTGGGAGGAACCACTGGTGGTGGCTTTGAAACACTCAGAGGGGATAAAACACAAAGTTTTATTTCATGAACACAAGCTTACAGGAGCAAAAATAAATACAACAAGCTTAACAATACACACCCTCTCTTTCTCTCTAGTGTTTCTCTCTATTCTCTCTACTCTCACACACATAATAGCATAAGCTCAGCTTGCTATTTATACATGAATTCAAAACAAGATAATTCAACCTTTCCAAATGTGAAGGCGGCTGTGGACGGTGGTGTGAAGGCGGCTGGCGGCTGCGGCTGGTGGCTGGTCGGTGGCGGCTGGTCGGTGGCAGCTGGTGGTTGCCTTCCTTGACCATCTAGATTGAGTTTAATATTCAACAGGGAAATGTCTAATAAAGGGTCAAGCGGCATTTCTCCGCGAGGAATGCCCCAATGGAATATCTTTGCGGTCATTTTCAGAAAAGTAAGTTGTTCATGTGATTTTTTTTTGTTTATATTGTTAGAATTATCTCTAATGGTTTTATTGTTTTATTGTGTAGTGGTGTAAAATGCACTGATTTTATTATTCCACGAGAAGTGCATGTGAATGAGGTTGCCACCCCTCATGTTGCCGTGGCTGCTCACCGTGCCACCAGTCCCCGACCTCCTGACTCTGTCCAGCACGCTCCAAAAAAGCCCCACAAAAAGAAGCAGCGCAAGCAGGCATCCCCGGCGTAGAATGTTAATTAATTGACATTGTTAATCTGTTGTTAATTAATGTATTTTAATTGAATACTCTTTTTAATATTTTAATGGATCTTTGTTACTTTGTAATATTTTTAATATTTTAATGTATCTCTGTGTTTTATTGTTAATTGACATTATGAATCCAAGCAGGCATCACTTGGATTCATCATGTAGGTAAATCATACAAAGCGTGAACTGCACAATGTCTTCATTAGAAAACTTTACAGGTATGATAATGTTGTACATTGATTTTAGTCATTAGTCCTGATTTCTTCTGTGTCTTCCTGAAACAGGGAGAATTTGTTTGAGGAGATTATGCAGGAACATGATGAGATAGCAATGAAGAGAAAGCAAACACGAGAACAACTTAGAGTTCTCCAACAGGCATTGAGGGTAGGCTTTTCATGACTCTCCAATTAGCAAAGACCATATACCTTCACACTGTCCTCAAGTTCTATCATGGTTCTCTAGAAGTATTAATTTTCCTTAAGCTCTTTGGTTTTGGGATTGGAGTTAATTTGCTTTCTACTGCACATGTATATGGTGATTGGTATCTGCATATTTATGCAAGCATTTAACAGGCTTATTGTCAGAACTCGGATGAGTAGGTGAAGAACATTAGTGTTTCGTCAAATGGGGTGACCTTTAAGATTTTAATCTTTCTTGCTTAGCGCGTTGTTTATCTTGTGCATGGTGACCCTTGTTACCCTCTCCTCTTGGAGAACTTATTTACTACCCAAAAGCTAGCATGCATCAGTGGGCTTTTGTCACCAGATGTGGATATGAAATTCAATTGCTCTGTTGTCATGAGGTTCATTAGTTGCTTCTGCATTGCAAATGTAGATGTGCTGAGAAATTCCTGGCATCTAATTCGCTGTATTCTTTCTTTTCGGACATTGGATGAATTGCCTTTGGAAGCTGAAACTGTTGAAAGAGGATACAGTTTGAGTTTTGATTCCACAAGATTGCCAAAGGTCCATGGACTGCCAACATCAACAATGTATAGCAGTGGTTCCAGTGATTCCTCCACAGCTTCTCCTAAGAACCCGAAGTCCCGGAAGTCATCCCACTCAGGGGAGCTACAGCCACATCTATATGCTGATTCTAATGGAAGTGGACATGCTTACATGCCAGGTCTCTATCCAACAGTAGACTTTTAAGCCATTTGATCGAGCATATTGGTCAATTTCTAAGAGTGTCCAGGCATATTATATTTCTTTGAATTTCTAAGTCACCTTACGCATGCAACTTCCAGATTATTGAAATCCCAACTTTCAAAGATGGCTTAGAAAGACATAAGCAAACCAGAAGTTGTGTTGCTCCCCTCCATATCTCTGTTTCTCTGATATAGTATAGGGTTATAATTGCATTTTTTTACGAGGTTCCATGAAGAATAACAGGGGGGAGCTTCTATCAGCAGCAGCCCTTAATATATATATATATATATATTACAAGTGTTTGAAAGCTTAATAATGCTGATGACTAGCAAAGCACCACGGTACACTCTCAGCGCTCCTCGAAAGTTTTATTTGATCAAAATGATACGGACCGGCAATCCTGACTGGAAATTAGACATCAATTTTCATAATAGCACATAGGTCAAATATATATATATATATATATATATATATTTGACCTATGTGCTATTATGAAAATTGATGTCTAATTTCCAGTCAGGATTGCCGGTCCGTATCATTTTGATCAAATAAAACTTTCGAGGAGCGCTGAGAGTGTACCGTGGTGCTTTGCTAGTCATCAGCATTATTAAGCTTTCAAACACTTGTATTATCTATAAGAATACTAACAAAAAGATTTGTTCATTTAAGTTTCATCTCTCTATTTTCATTATTTAAAATGCTTGATTTCAGGACATCATCTCAACAATTTCATAACAATTTAGGTCAAACACATTAATAACATTGTTCTATGATTACCTTATATAATTATACAACTATCTAAGCTTCAACAAATTTACTTGTTACTAAATTCGACATAGCTAATTCATACTTAATTTAGCTTTTCATACTGAATTTCTAACTTTGGTAGTTCATTTAACATAAAATTAAGATTATCATAACAAATTTACCCTTACATAACCCATATTCTAGTTGAACTTTCTTGTCTTTTAACATTGAATAGAACAATTAGAAACCACTGGCCATACATAGATATTGCCACTGCTAATAGAATTTCATTCCACTATTGTAATTGTCATCAAATTCATAACATATCAAGAATCATGTCAACCTATTTTTTTTTGACATAATTACATTACATGAAATAACTAATATGACATTTTACAATTATACAATAAATGGTTCTCAAAGTATTAATTATATTTTATCAAAATAATTTGAAATACAATATACATACATTATTAATACCCTCAACTATATTATATCACAATGGTCAATGAACTTTTATTTTTATAATTTCTAATCTAAATTTTGAACTATATCATTATTTTTTTTGTCATGAAAGCCATCTTCCATTTCACCACTTGGATTTATCAAATCATGTATTCTTCCTAGCTAATACAAACTTTGTCTTCACCCTTTACGAGGATTAGGTTTTCATTAATTCAATTTTATTGATCCAACATATAGTATCATTAACACGATTACACCACATTAGTTTTATATTAATTGTTAAATATTATACAACGCCTCCTTAATAATATGACGAATAATCTGACGAGTCAATGATTTAGGCATTAATGGTTACATATGGGACCACTAATCAACTCATAATCTTGATCTTGAAGTTAATACATATCATAACCAAAACCTTGTAATCAATCCTACATAACATCATTTTATTTTTCAATAATATATCATGATCATAAATCAAATTTTCAATCAATCATATGGCACAATGGAACCATCTTACCAAATCAATTATCCTAGACATCAATCAATTCATGCTCTTAGCCCATTTACGAGTCACTAGTTCTAATAGCCCATCATCAGTCACTAGTATCTCCATATATATATATATATATATATATATATATATATATATATATATATATATATATATATATATATATTCCTGCATTTACAAAACTACTGTATATACAATAAAATCACTTTATTAATCAAGAATTTGATATTTTATTCATAAAACACAAATTTCACTTTGAGGCAACAACTATCACATTATATCTTAGTTATACTATCATTAACCCGATAGTTAGGACACTAACGCCTCTAGCTCTATTTAGAGAAGCTAGTTGATCACTTTTTTTCCTTGTTACACACACACACACACACATAGACACGCGTGTGAGCATGCGCACAAACACATTTAAAGAAATGACAATAAACTAACTCTTAAAGATTTTACAAAATAAAAAGATTAAGGTGCAAGGCACCTACCATAGGTTAGTGTGTGTACTTCTGCTATCTTATCTCTGCAGCCTTTCCTATACCACAACAAGATTCAATTTCACAATTAATAGCTCTTGTTCATACTAAAATTCCATCTACAGTATTCATTTATATCAAAATCACACATGCACAAACTTATGCATATTCATTAATTCATGCGTTTTTCATTTTCATCCTCATAATCCTTTATTCAAAGTTATATATCAAGGATAACTTCTCAAGTAAAATTATTGTTATTTACTCAAATCAATGAAACTCATATATTCTGAACATTATTTAATGTTTCTTTGATAACAAAACCTTTAGAAATCATATTCAGATGTGGTTTAATCCTTTCGAAAGCATAAACACACATCTTTAGTTGTTAAGAAGGAAGAGAAATCAAATTCAATTATTAGCATACCCTAAATTACTCATTTCACACCCATATACAATTTTTTTATTGAGTTATTGCATGACTTGTTTGTGTTGTTTGGTCCCTAACTGGAGTTTTGTAGGTCTAAATCAAGCAAGGTTAGTTTCTAATGAAAATTAAAATCTTGAAGTACAAATTTCATGAAGGAACATTTCCAAAATTATATCATTATCTAGTCTCAAATCTATCTAAATCAAGAAAATCTGTCAAGTGGTATACAACCTGACCCTTTTTTAGTATTTCATCCATATATGGAGTTCCATAACTCCAAATAAATTAAAACTTGTTTAAACTGAAATGTAACACATTTATTTATAACTTTAATGCAGGAGAAAGTTTCAAAGTTTATCAATATCAAGTCCCAAACCCAACCAGAAGTTAAACAACAAATCTGTCAAGTAAGATTTAGTTCGGTTTGGGCATTTACTTATTGTTTAGCTTATATCTAAAATTATATAATTTTGATTTAATCAAGTAAAAATTCATTTGAAATATAACATTCATATATACAACTTAATAAATAAACTAACTCCAAACTCCATCATTTTCAAGTTTAAAATCAACAATTACAGTGGCATCAGAAATCTGTCTAGGAGTTAGTTCAGTTTAGATATTTTCTCGATTTGTAGCTCATATCTAGAGTTATATCACTCCAAATTAATCAAGATCAATTTTATTTGAAAGATAACATCCATATTTATAACTTTCCTGAAGAAACCAGCTCTAATTTCTATCGTTTTAAAGTTTTAACTTTGATATATATAGGCTACCGAAACAAACCCTGTTTTTGTCAAACTCTAGGTTGTCATAGCATTCCCCTTTTCTTCCATTTGGGTTGTTGAAAAAACCTTCTTCCACACCTCATTCCATTTAAGAATCATCATCAATCAAAGTGACTTACCTAACCTATTTTACCAACTTTAACCAAAATTTAGAATTCATTCCTTCTTTTTAGCCTCTATTTAGTCATGTTAATTCTTAACACTAACATATCTAGAGTTATATCACTCCAAATTAATCAAGATCAATTTTATTTGAAAGATAACATCCATATTTATAACTTTCCTGAAGAAATCAGCTCTAATTTCTATCGTTTTAAAGTTTTAACTTTGATATATATAGGCTACCGAAACAAACCCTGTTTTTGTCAAACTCTAGGTTGTCATAGCATCCCCCTTTTCTTCCATTTGGGCTGCTGAAAAAACCTTCTTCCACACCTCATTCCATTTAAGAATCATCATCAATCAAAGTGACTTACCTAACCTATTTTACCAACTTTAACCAAAATTTAGAATTCATTCCTTCTTTTTAGCCTCTATTTAGTCATGTTAATTCTTAACACTAACATATAATTATACTTAATAAGTTAACCATTTTCCATGCCATTTATTTCAACAATTTCATTCTATATATTCTAACATTTCCTACTAAGAAGTTCCATATTCTTTCCCACCCATTGTTGTTAAACACATTCATATAAAAACAAAACTCCTAATCAATTAAACTAATTGCATAACCATAAATCATTTATCTCATTAGGGTCTCCATAATTCGATCTTTAATTACTCATAAATTCCTCCTTAAACATATTTATCCAACTCAATTTATAAATCTTAACCCATTAATACAATCCTTCAACATTTGTACATATATTCAGATTCATAATATACTAGCAAGAAAATCAATTGAAATTTCATAATTTATTTAATCTAATTCTAATCATCATCAACACACCATTATATACTAAATATATGCAAAACTTAAACACACTCTAGTTCCATAATTCTCCCTTTTTTTTTAATCTATTTTGGCTACGTACTTTCTAAAATCTTTTCATCTCCTATAATTTTATGTTTCTTTAATAACACCATTTAAACCCATCATCATAATCATTTATCACAAGAAACACATCTAATTTACATAATTTCAATAATTCCATAAACCTTAGCTTCCTCACAATTTAGGAGTTTCCATGCTCTACTCTAAAAAAATAATTAAATATGAAATTCTTGTATAAAAATAACTTACCTATATGTTTTGAACCCAAATCATATGTCATTGCATTAGCCAATTTACTATTCATCATTTTCCTTCTTAAGATTCTTCACTTTCTCTCACTAAAACCTTACTTTAAATTACTATCTCTCTTGCTCTCTCTTATTTCATTTGTTTCTTTTAGTATTTTTAGTTAGAATCACTCATTCACTCCTCACTTCCATGTTTTTTCCTTCAATTTTCTCTCCTCCTCTCATTTTTTTTCTAGCGGACCCGTCACTTATAAAGAGAGAAAGAACTAAATCTTTCCATATATTTATGAAAATACCATTATTAAGTCTACATGGTATTATTTTCTTTAATATTTTGTTCGACTACTATCTGAAAGTTTTACCCAAGGTGAACATGTCAGGATGTTACTCGTAAACTTTCAGCCCGATCCAACAGTCAAATCGAGAGTTATGTTCAATATCATAAAACTTATTGGGAGTTGATTTTACGCAAAATTCTAATTTTTCTTGTTTAATCCTTACATAAATCATATCAATTATTCCTCTAAAATCTTGGGGTCCTTTTACCATTTTTTTAAAATATAATTCTTTTATTTTATTTTTTATTTCTTTACGTGACTTATTACTGTTTCATAGTAACATTACTGATTTTTTTTAACTGATATTTGTACCATCACTATTGCCCTTTTTCTTTGTATTATATTTTCTTATAGATTACCATTTATCACCACACTAATTCCCTGGGATAATTTCATCATTTTCCTTATTATTTATTACCCACCGAAACTCATTACCGATTACGCTAACGTTATGAATTTTAAGCTAAAAATCAAAATCCTTATTTTTAACCTAAAAATTTATTTTAATAAAAAATTTAGTAAGCACAACTGGGTGAATGTCCTGTCTTTCAAGATTAAATATCTTGATTTATATATGTGTCTTAATTTTTCAAGTTCTATTTTTAGGTATCGTTAATGATTTTTTATTTATTTATTTACATATATAGTTCTTGTTTATTTGATTATATGTATGCATAAATGTTTTTATTTAAACTTAATTTTTTTAAATATAGAAGTGGGTTGAAACAACCATTATATATAATTATTTAAAAATAAATAAAAATATACAACCCGGAATAAAATACGGTCGGATAGGTCATATAACTATTTTCAAAACTAATGCCAAACGTTTTCCCTTTCTGTGTATGAACCAAGAAGATCATAGCACCAAGCAACGCAATTAGTCAAATTAGTTTTGATAGACCTATGGGACAAGCAATTCAGATTCTACTTCTACAAATAATTATTCAATTTGCTCGAAGTTGTAGGTCTATATCTCCACCTATATGGGGTTTATAAATTATTTCCATGGTAGTTCTTATATTTTTGTGAGAGAAAGAAGTAGAATTATTGATATACCCAATAATTAGTCGCATGTCCCACATTGCAAGGGTGATAGGTTTTCATTTTTCGAGTATTCATGTATAATCAAATGTTTAATGATTTAATTATATTATTATAAATTTATTTTTGTGTTGTCATATTTATTATAATTATGTTTATTAGTATTATTTGTGTATTTATTGTGTTTAAACAATAATAGTATTAGGTCTCTTCTTATTAAAAATATTTAAACCAAAAGTTGTATAATTTTATTATTTTTCCAACCCGGTATCAATGCTTAATATTTATAAGAAATTAATGAAATTTAAAATATATAGAATATATCAATTTAAATGCTTAAGCACTATCAATTTTTAAAATAAATATCACTTGTTTCATAATTATATTAAAAAATTAAAGTGATTTAATTAAAAAATAATAAGGATTCAAATGATATGTAATTCAACTTCTATAACATCATAAGCTTATGAACAACTTGATGGATCTTGATGTGCATTGATATCAAGTATATGCATCTTAAACCAAATCTTATGATTGGTATAACTAAAAATAGTTTATAATTAACCTGTACAAAAAACTTCTATTTTTGAATTTGTTTTATATTTTCTAACTTGGTATGAATGTTTTAATTTTTTTTATATATTTTACTTACATATGTGACGAGATAAACTTAATGTATTTTTTATTAATTAGAAAAGTATTATTGATCAAGATTTAAATATATTAATACATGACCATAAAATATACTTTATGATTTTTTTTTATTAATGTATGTGAGTTTTCATGTTAATTTACGCATACATACCTCGACTAATTTTATAAGTTTAAAAGTTAATGATCATATAAATCTTTATTAATTCTAGATTTATAAACGTCTATAAATACCTTAGTTTTATTATATATGGAGAGAGGAGATTGCTTGATATTTGCCACATTAATATACAAAGATCGATAATTGTTTTCAGGGTTTGGTGTAATTATATCTTGAATTCATCTACATGATTATTACCCTACAAATGTTGTCCCACGCCTACCTTAATTTCGTGGGACATTTTCAGAAACTAGTTAGCTATATATAACATTATACATGGAAAAGCTATTGGTCATTATATATAAAATGAAGTTATAAAAATTACTACTTAATTTGGTGTGGTAGGCAAGTCATGACTTTGTGGTTCTAGCTTCTGTTCTATGTATATAAACTAGAATTAGGTACCGGCCTCACTACATGAAGTTAGTTTCTAGCTGACCGAATGAAAATGATGGGTTAATTTAATAATATAGTTAAAAAATATTAATAGTAAATAAATTTAAAAAATAGCAATAATTAACTATAAAATATATTTTAGCAATATTATATTTGGGAGGAGAAGGAATAAAAGCCCATTAGAAACTCATTGTCATTATGCTGTGGATGCTGCCCCACCATCAAAATAAGGTCACCGAGATGGTTCTAACATCATTACAAAGATTGCATGACGACACCAAAATAGATCGTACATGTCGTCAAAGCCACAACTCAGAAAGCAAATCAAGCAAAGTATCATGAAGTGAGCATTTCGTGCTTATATTTAATTGATTATTTTAATTAAAAAAATAAAAACTCTTTTAAAAAAACTAAATCTAACAAAAAGCGACAACAAAAACAACCTGAGATAACTCAGGTCATTTTCAAAATTAGTAAGAAATCCTTTAGAAAGCAAAAAAAAAGAAGTAACATGGACTAAACTCCAATGAACTAAATATTAAAGGATAAAATTGAACAATATGAGCTTAAAAAAAGGGAAAAAAACAGGTAACGCCGGATAAATCTCTTAAACCTTGGTTAATCTTCAAAACATGTAAAATCTTAGACTCAGGTTTAACCAAGAAGCTCATTTTCCAACTAATTTAATGTTGAAGGTTAAAATATAAAAATTATTTAAATCTATTTTTTTTCCAAAGTAATACAAATACCAATCAAAATAATAATGACAAAATTTGATATAAAATAAAATATTAAGGGATGAAATTCAAAAATAAATTCAATTAAAACAATTATTCAAAAGAAAATAAATAGTAATAAAAAAAATGATAACCAAATTTGACAGATGAAAAGTTAAAGGATGATGAAATTGAAATAAAAATTCAATTTTATAAATAATTTCAAATAAAACAAATAGTAATCAAATAAACATGGACTAAATTTGAAGAAAAAAAACATTGAATTGCTATTTTAAAAATTTGAATTTCAAGTGTGAAAATTAAGGAGAAGAAAGAAAATAAAAGGAAAATGAGAAGTTTATTTATGCCAAACTGGATATCCTTTCACCACATAAAACCGGATAGACTGTTGAGACTATTCAAACACCACCCTGAAAGCCATAATTTAACCATCAGACCACCACACATGTAGAAAGCAAAAGACTAGCCTATACTAATAAAAAAGCTAGGGGGACAAACAAGGCAACCTAAAGAAAACCTAAAGGAGGGGGATTGGCCTATCCTAGTGAAGAATTTAAATTGAAACCAGTCCCAAAATAATCCAAAAAGAGGGATAAAGACATTCTTGACCAACACCCAACCACCCTCACCTCATTAAAGAGGGAGTATAAATGCAAGGGATAGAGAGATAAGGTGGCCTTTTTTCTTCTAAAAAATCGGTTGCAGCGGCTGCATGCTCTTATTACTCTTCCTCCTTCCCAAAGACAACTTGATTAAACCTCAGCTGCATTCAAACCTCCTGGGTGCTGAATGAGAAGAGAGTTAGAGGGAAGTAGTGGCAAAAAACAAGGAGGAAGAGGGAACCTAGACCTTTCCCAGGACCGGCAGCAGCCATTGTTGTAGCGCACACACCCCTTCTCAATGAGGAAACCGAATCCAACCAACCAGCATGCCAGGAGGTTTTAGAAGCACTTGTTGGGAGAGATTTCTTGCCACGTGGAAACGAGATTTGTACTCGGCGACCGCTGGTTTTGCAGTTATTGCAGACTAAAAGGAAAGGTGACGGTAGTGGTGAAGATGAGTGGGGAGAGTTTCTGCATTTGCCTGGGAAACGGTTTTATGATTTTTTCGAGATCCGGAACGAAATTCAGGTGCGGAGTTGTTGGATTATGACTTTTTGTCGTAGATTTTGTGTGTTTGTGAATTCAGTATTCGAGTTTTATTTTGTGGTGTTTCTGTAATATGTGATTATTGAAGATATTTTATAGAAAATAAGGCCCTACAACTCCCAAGCAATCAAAATTACTGTTCATTTCGCTAGCGAAATTATGTCATGGAAATTCGTTTGCTGTCAGGTTAGGTTATTATAACCGTTTAAGAGTTTAATAGTAATTTCTGAGATGTTTATGTGTTCGGAACCATTGATGATTGGAGAGAGAGTTTTGAGAAATTAAAGAATGGTTTTGTTGAATGAGGAGGTGTATGTATATATCATGGAGTGCGTGTTGTTTTTATTAGTAATAGTTGAACAAAAATATGGAGAAATTAAGGTCTGGATTGCATGAAAGAGTATTTGTGTTTTGTTCCTGTATTGTAAATGTCTTAAGAGATCAATTTTGATTTTTTTTTTATTATTTCTCTGTGTGTGGGCTTGCAGGTCTTCTGTTTTGTAATAGTTGAACTGAGGTGTAAAAAATTGGGAGAATTTCAAGGTGTAGTTAAATTCAGAGTTTCTTTTAGCAATTCAATTGCTAATAGTTTAAGGAAAAGTGTAAAGGAAAAAAATTGACGAAGTGTTTAGTTGGTGTTTAGGAATGTATGAATGGGGAGATAATTTGAATTAATTAATAGTTATACTGTGATTTTTTTTGGTTTGTTAGTGTAATTTTGCTTGAGTGATTTTATTGAGTGTACTAAATGATGTATTTAGTTGATTTTGGTAGTTGAATGGTTAAGTGTTTTTGTTATTGGGAACCATTGAAAACCTTTTTCTTTTTTTTTTTTTGGAGAGGTAAGGAGGGTGGTTATAAATAAATTCCAACTGATTAGATTGTTTCAGATTGGACATTTTGCTTGGATGGTTCTATGGGGAGTGATTAACTTATAATGCTAGGTTTTTTGAAAATTTCTTAATGAAATTGAGTGAGGAAAAAATATTGCATGTTTTCTGGAAATTATCGTTTTTGTTCAGATGTTTGTTAAATTTATAATTTGTTTACTTTTAAAGTGATATTGGAGTTATTTCACATTGTTTATGCTGTCGGAGTTGCGGAACTAGCACTTAGGGATTAGGCATGTGGATTTTTCTCTAAGTACTTGAAGAGCCTTGTTTACATTGGAGGCAAAAACCCTTATTTTGAAAAGTTTTTACTTGTTTATCAGAACAAAACTTATTTGGCTGTACTTTGGGTAGCATTTTGATATAGATATTGCAATGTAAAAATGAAAGTGATAAAGTCCAATTAATATAAAAGAACAGTCTTCTTGTTAATTGCTAAGTAGCAACACAATTTATTGACTATGCAGGTTTTTTTTTTAACTGCTCTTTTAGCTTTGTATTGAATAGGGTAATATTCATGTTTAATCAAGTCTTTGTTACATGCGTGGCTCTAATAGATTTTCTCAACTTAGAAATATTTTACTGTACATAAGGGTTTGGTTCATTGATTGTTGATATCCACTTAATAAATTTCACTTTCAATAACTAGTCAGCTCATTATTCAATAATATTGATTTGATTGCAGGCTAAGACTGCTAAGGAAGCAGGAGGCAACAAAGGTGTCTCTGACAAGCAAATTCGTTTGAAGATTTTTTCACCAAATGTTCTTGATATTACACTTGTTGATCTATCTGGTATAACAAAGGTTCCTGTGGGTGATCAACCCTCCGATATTGAAGCACGAATTAGAACTATGATCATGTCATATATTAAAAAACCAAGCTGTCTGATTCTAGCTGTTACAACAGCAAATTCAGATTTAGCAAACTCAGATGCTCTTCAGATTGCAGGAAATGCAGATCCTGATGGTAAATGTGCCTTTGATATCCTGCCTGGGTGACTTTGTCATGCTTATCTTGTTTAACTTATGCTAATCTTTTTTGACAGGTTATAGAACCATTGGAATAATCACGAAGGTGAGCTTGCAACTTTAACATCATGTTTCTTGTGTGTTTTAACATCTACAGCATCTTGGTTGCTACTTAGAAGGATTTTCATGTTTTTTCTTTTAACTCAGTTGGACATTATGGACAGAGGCACTGATGCTCGTAATCTTTTGCTTGGAAAAGTGATTCCCCTTAGACTTGGTTATGTTGGTGTTGTGAATCGTAGTCAAGAGTTAATCATGTAACTACGTAGGAATAGTGCATGCTAGTGGTTTAATGGCGCGTCCTTCTGCATCTTATTTTTCTGGGCCCTGCCTTGTTACCTCATTCTTTTTTTTTTCTTATTCCTCCTTTTATGTTATTGCTTTGCTGATACTTGGTGAAGTGGTTGATAAATTATTTTGGCAGTTGTTTTTGTTTTTTAATATGCTTTACTTGTTTTGCTCATTGCACCTGTTTTTCCCATAAGGAATTGTGTTGGTATTGTTTTTTTTTCTGACGCTTTACTGGTTGAATGTAGAAACTAATATCCAGTACTGGTAATCATTAAAAATAAGAATTTTCTATATGGTTTGTTTTCCTTTTCAGTATTTTAAAATCTTTTCTTGTTCTTGATCTTTTGATTTTCAATATTCTTATGTCATGGGATACATTTTGAAGACATATCAACCTATATGGCAAGCCTTTTCAACTTATATGAAATTTTCCTGGCTGTGCATGTTAGGACCATAATATATTGCACATGATGTGACTTCCTGTTGAAATACGAACCATGACATTCTAGACCACTCATGGACTAATCTTTCGAATGGCTATCCTGGTGCTGATGCAGGATATCATACTCAATCGGAGCATCAAGGATGCACTTGCTGCGGAGGAGTTGTTCTTCCGTAGTCGTCCAGTATGACTGCCTTATCTCCTTATTGTTATACCTAATTTGTTGCAAAATCAATTACAGTAATCTATTGCTTTATTTACTCACATGTTGTTCTATAGGTATATAATGGTCTAGCTGATCGCTGTGGCGTTCCTCAGCTGGCGAAGAAGCTGAATCAGGTAGAATTTTTGCATCATTATTTACTTTCAGAATACCTTAAGGGACATCATTTCAAAGTAGATTCCTTGTGTTCTGCATTTATTGCTAGGACTTCCATAGGATTTTTTTCCCTCTGAATGAACCTTATTTTGTTACTTTTCCCTCCAGATTCTAGTGCAGCATATAAAATCAATACTTCCAGGGCTGAAATCACGCATAAGTTCTGCTTTGGTGAAACATATTATCCACCTCCAAATTAGTCCCTATAATAAAATATCGATAAGGATAAGAGCATGCTCCTTAAGGAGGTCATTCAGTGCTTAAACTTGGAGATTTGAAGGTCAAATTCAGGGATGAGAGGTCTAATCATATAGGTAATTGTGTTGTTGGTTCATCCATTATGTAGATAATCTGAAATGAGGCTTGAAAGATTATGCTTGACTAATATATTTTTAATTTTGTTTGGATTTCTTGTGTTATCTTAGATTTTATGTTATTTTTCTTTTATGTATTAGGATTTTAATTCTGTTACCTAGGCATTATAAATTGTGGATTTCTTTTCCTTGTTCTCATTTGAGTTGTGTGGTACATTCTCAACGTTATCAAAACCATAATTATTTGACCATCCATCTCTTTAATTAAATTGATCCTTTACACTTGGCCTTGCAAATACCAACCAAGACTTCAATAAGAATAGCATGAATGGTGAAACATTTAACATGTTGCTGTAGACAGAGTTACTAACTTTGTTAGGGAGATTTGAATATCAAAAGACAGGAACAAAATTAAATGACTATCATGAGATTGAATATCATAACATGAAGGAAAAGTTGTGTAACAACAGCAGAGCCAGCAATGTCATAATCACCATAGTTGGTCCATGCTTTAGCCAAAAAGAAGATAGGATGAAGAGAGTTTCAAGTTAAACTACATGCTCAAATATTGAAAAATCCAGATAGATTCAAACTTGTAGAACCAATGTTATAGCTCAAATGATGGTTTAAAATAATTATTGAAAGCTTCATAAGGTAGAAAGACCAAAATGTTGAGTTCAGAAAATTAAACATTTCAAAACAATGAAAAAGAAAAGTAGCATAAACAACTCTCAACTTACAAAAGATCTCTACAATAAAAGCAAAAGAATGCAAAACACACTCTTAAAAAATACAAGCAAGTGTAAGAATATTATAAAGCAGAAGTGAATGGGAGTAACTAGGCACACAAGGAAACTTCAACTGTCAATTTGCTTTGCTATGCTAAAGATTAAATTAGATGAACTATAGGTACAAGCATTGATATCATTGCAACAAATCTAAATAAAAGCAAATTAATGGTACACTTAATTTCATTTACCCCCTGATTAGTAGTAATACAAAAGCAGAATCCCCCCACATCAACCAAAACATTAAAATCTAACCAACCAGAATAAAGAACATATGGGATACAAAAAAAAAAACCCGCAAGTGAAAGCAACTTTACCATGCCTTACTCAGCAGAAAAAGTTTGTAATCCAGTCCACCATTATCAATTGTGCAACCCTTATCTGCCATGTCTGCAATATCTGTAGTTAAGCAAACACGAAAAGGCATGAGTAAAGAGCAAGATAATCTTCTGTGGCAGTTATAATGTTTCGATCAAACCTAAATTGGTAGAGCAACTACCCTTATCGATCTTGTCAATAACATAATCACTCAATGCCTCTTTTTTTTCCTTGTGTTCTTCCTGCAAAATCAACCCATATTAAGTAAAATTCACAAGTCTCATAAAAAAAAATGTTTACAGTTCATGTATCAGAAATTATCCCTTTTAGTTTCCCTACTGCCTTTGCTTCTTTTTAGTTTAAGAATACTTATGCTATTTGGATTTACAGTTAGCATGCTACTTCAACAAGTCCTTTTCCTATATGAATTAGGATTAAGTCCTTCAACTGGTATATATAGGTTGCCAAGACTGTTAGCATATTATTGTTCTCAGTCCAGATGTTGAAACTATTTTTCTTTTAATTTATAAATATTTTTTGTTATAAAAATTATTTTTAATTTATAGTCATTCAATCAATTATAATCCACATTAAAAAAAAACTCTATTTTCCATGTATAATTGGCTTAGCAAAACCCCAAAGAGAGAGAGAGAGAGAGAAATATATTTTATAATGAACAAGTATGGAACCCAAAAAAAGGAAGAGTGCTATTGAAATCAGATGTTGAAACTATTTTTCTTTTAATTTATAAATATTTTTTGTTATAAAAATTATTTTTAATTTATAGTCATTCAATCAATTATAATCCACATTAAAAAAAACTCTATTTTACATGTATAATTGGCTTAGCAAAACCCCAAAAAGAGAGAGAGAGAGAGAGAGAGAGAGAGATAAAAAGAAAGATCAATAAAAAAACAAAAAAATTGAAAGAAAGAAAAAAGAAAAGGAAAAAAATAGTAATATATTTTATAATGAACAAGTATGGAACCCAAAAAAAGGAAGAATGCTATTGAAATCAGATGTTGAAACTATTTTTCTTTTAATTTAAAAATATTTTTTGTTATAAAAATTATTTTTAATTTATAGTCATTCAATCAATTATAATCCACATTAAAAAAAACTCTATTTTCCATGTATAATTGGCTTAGCAAAACCCCAAAAAGAGAGAGAGAGAGAGAGAGAGAGAGATAAAAAGAAAGATCAATAAAAAAACAAAAAAATTGAAAGAAAGAAAAAAGAAAAGGAAAAAAATAGTAATATATTTTATAATGAACAAGTATGGAACCTAAAAAGGAAGAATGCTATTGTAATCAGATGTTGAAACTATTTTTCTTTTATATATTTTATAAGAAATAAAGATATCTCGATAAAAATTGATGCTAAGCATACAAAGATATAGTATTGTCAAGGGTTTCTCGAATAAAAAGGAAATAGATGAAAAGAAATAAAGTTTGTGTTAATATGAATATTTTTAGTATATTATTTTTAATATTAATTTCAAGATAGATTACTGTGGTAAATCAAAGTTAAATATTAAAGTTTGTTTATGTGCTACATATTTCATTTTAATTGATTGTTTAAGTACTGGTTGTTAAGGAAGTATGCTTATTTCTAAAATGCTTATTGGTGTTATCATGTTAATTAGATTAATATGGATGATCGATTGTGGATGTATCGTCGTCTTATGGATGGTCGTCTTCGTCCTGAATACATTACGGGTGTTAGAAGATTTATCAATTTTGCGTTTTCAATTGATAAAAATATATCTGGGGGAAAAATTAAATGTCCTTGTGTGAGGTGCAAAAATCAAAAGTTTTTAAAGGAAGATGATGTTTGTAAGCATCTATTGACAAAAGGTTTTTTACCTTGTTATGAAAATTGGACTGTACATGGGGAGCCTTATATCGCAGAACCAATATTGGCTGGACCTTCATCTGTTGGAATTAGTCATGTTGTGAATGATGTTTGTCTAGAAAATCCATATAGGAATCTGGTTATGGATGCAATGAGGGTTGGTGATGCACATGTGTCTAGTCCTGTGGTAGCAGAGAAACTTCCAAATCCGGAGGCAACTAATTTTTTTAAACTTTTGAAAGCTGCGGGGGAGCCTTTATGGGATGGGTGTACCAAGCAATCCAAATTATCTGCTTGTGTACAATTACTTAATATGAAGTCAACTTTAAATTTAACTCAGACAGCCTTCAATAAATTTATTGATTTCACAAAAAGTTGCATGCCTAATGATGAAAATTTGGTATCAAATTTTTATGATGCCAAGAAATTTATGCGGCCACTTGGACTTGGTTATGAGAAATATGATGTGTGTTCTAATTACTGCATGTTGTACTATGGGGCAGATGCAATGAAAATAAATTGTGATTTTTGTGGAAGGTCACGATACAAACCTAGAAATCCGACTAGTAAAGGTTCCAATAAGGCGGAGAAGCAACTCCGATACTTTCCCTTGACACCAAGGCTTCAGAGACTATTCATGTCTCCATATCATGCCAAAGATATGACATGACATCATTTTCACAAGTCAGACAATGAGGTTATGGTGCACCCATCTGATGGGGAGGCATGGAAGGAGTTTAATCGTGTCCACCTAAGCTTTGTGTTAGATCCAATAAATATTTGGTTAGGGTTATGCACTAATGGGTTTTGTCTATTTGACATGTCTTCAAATACATACTCTTGTTGGCCAGTAATTGTGACTGTTTATAATTTGCCTCCGTGGAAGTGCATGACTAGACCATTCATGTTTTTGTCAATGATGATTCCTGGGCCAAAGAATCCAGGGAAAAAGCTTGATGTTTTCCTAAGACCTTTGATGTTTTTGTCAATAATTTATGGTCTGTTGGTGTTGAAACATATGATGTTTATAGAAAGGAAAATTTTCAATTAAGGGCAGCTTTGATGTGGACCATTAGTGACTTTCCAGCATATGACATGTTATCGGGTTGGAGTACTCATGGAAATCTGTCTTGTCCTTATTGTATGGAGCATAGCAAAGCCTTTAGATTAAAAAATGAAGGAAAAACTACCTTTTTTTATTGTTATCGACGATTCCGACCTATGAACCACCCATATAGATGTCAATCAGATAAGTTTTTGAAAGGAGTAATTGAAAGGCTCCCTCCTTTGCCTCGTGTATCTGGTTTGGAAATGTTAAACAAAGTGTCCAAGTTTACTGAGGGACATAATGGAAGTTCCTCACATAATGCTAAAATTCCTGGCTTTGGTGTTGAACACAATTGGGTAAAGAAGAGCATTTTCTGGGAGCTTTCATATTGGCATACAAATTTGATTCGTCATAATCTTGATGTCATGCATGTTGAGAAAAATTTCTTTGACAATATTTTTTATACAGTAATGGATTGTCCTAATAGAAGCAAGGATAATTTAAAGGCTAGGTTGGATATTCAGTTGTATTGTAAGAAGCCAAATTTACATTTGCAACAAGATACGAGTGGTCGAGTTTACAAACCTAAAGGCACTTATTATCTACACAAGAAACAACAACAATAAGTTTTGTCATGGATGAAGGAATTATCATTTCCTGATGGTTATGCTTCAAACATTTCACGATGTGTGAAAGAGGCACAATGTAAGGTTTCGGGGATGAAGAGTCATGATTGTCATGTCTTCATTCAAAGACTTCTTCCAACTGCTTTCCGACCTTACTTACTTAGGCCACTATGGGAGGCATTAACTGAACTGCCCGTATTTTTTCGAGATATCTGTACTACGAATTTAAATGTCCAACACATGGAGTTATTGCAGATGAATATAATTGAAATAATTTGCAAACTTGAAAGGATTTTTCCTCCATCCTTCTTTGACTCCATGGAACACTTGACTATACATCTACCTTATGAGGCAAAAGTTGGTGGACCTGTTCAATATCGATGGATGTATCCATTTGAACGGTATGTTTTTATACTATGTTAATTTTATTCCCTTTTTATTTTAAAAAATAAACTAACTGACAAAAATGATATAGGTATATGTTTTATTTGAAGAAGAAAGTTACCAATAAAGCTAAAGTTGAGGGTTCCATATGTGAAGTATACTTGATTGATGAAATTACTAATTTTGCATCTCATTATTTTGGTGATGATATGCAAATAATTTGGAATTGAGTTCCACGAAATGATGATGGTGGCCTTAAAAGTCAAGATGGATATCTCTCTATTTTTTCCTATCCAGGAAAAAAATTATCTAAAAGATTTTATAGAAGATAGTTGTCACATGTTGAAATGCAAATTGCGCATAACTATGTGATATTCAATTATCAAGAATTGAAGTCTTATTTAGAGTAAGTATGAAATATTATTTTGTACTTAATTTATGATAATTTATTATTAACTTTAACATTTTAAAATTTTAAGCAATGTCGTCAAGAGTTAAAGTCACAACAACCACATGTGAGTGATGTTGAAATTGAAAAATTATGCGAAGAGATCTTTCCATCTTGATTAA
This sequence comes from Populus nigra, assembly GCF_951802175.1. Classification (NCBI taxonomy): domain Eukaryota; kingdom Viridiplantae; phylum Streptophyta; class Magnoliopsida; order Malpighiales; family Salicaceae; genus Populus; species Populus nigra. Next base: position 401,949 of record NC_084853.1, read on the forward strand.
AAAATAATGTAAGTATTTTCATAAAATTAATTTATATTTATGTCAATTAGTTACTTTAAAAAAATTATTAATCTCTTTTAAAACAATATTTCTTATGGAGTTAACTATTATGCTAGGTGGAATACCAATCTAACGGAATTGAAAATCAACTCTTTGGACTTGCTATGGGCCCTTCAACTTCAGTGAAATGTTGTAATGGGTATTATGTGAATGGTTTTAAATTTCATACTCAAAGTTATGGTCGTTTTAAAAAGACAATGAATAGTGGAGTTTGTGTGAAAAGAAGTTGCTATGATGATAATGAATGTGATTATTATGGAATGCTCAAAGAAGTTGTTCAGCTAAAATATTTGGGGAGCAAGTGCAAGTTATTTTTGTTTAAATGTAATTGGTATGATACAAAACGAGGGATTAGAGTGCATCGTTCGAATGGTTTGGTTGAAATCAAGCATACATCTCGACTACATGGAAATGAAGATTTTGTGTTAGCACAACAATGTCAACAAGTCTACTATACATATCCACCTGATAATAAATCCTCTTAATGGTGGACGGTTATTAAAACAACTGCTAGAAGTCGTTATAATGTTGACATGGGTGAATTTATTGAAGATGAAAACAATGTGAGAACATTTGACGTTGATCAATCGGATGAGATTTCTCAACCATGTCGTGTCCTTCCTACTCAAACACTTGATGATCCAAATATACTTGTTGAATCATCTTATTATGAAGAAATCAGTCAACATGAATTGCTTCAGCTTGATGTAAATTAGGGAAAAGAAGATGAAAGGGTTGCGGAAGAAGAAGATGAAGATGATGATGATGATGACATGGCTAGGAGTGATGATAATAATGAGTAGCACGAATTAATTATATTTTGTAGTATATGTAATGAATTATTTTTATTATATGTATGGATGATTTCATATTATTTCCTCATATTACTTGACAAGTTTAGGCTTTCAATGTTATTTATTTGCTATTTTATTGAAGTTTGTGTGATGGATCAGATTACATATATTATTTTGATTGAACTTCGAAACCATTTCTAATAAACTGGTAGTTCCTGCTTACAGGCTTACAGGCAGTACATATACAAAGAATTTTTGTTCCTGCTTATAGGCTTGTTCCTGCTTCCCTAAGATAATCCTCCTATTGCCGGTTTGCATAGACAAACAGGTATAATGTGTATGCCTTGTGACATGACAAAGGTTGTATTTTTATTTTTATCTTACATTTTTGGAAAACACCATTGTGGACTAAATTTTACTTAATGACAGGATATCGTCAGCAGATTCATAAGAAACTGACCCATCTGTTTTAATTAATGGCCATTTTGATGGTCCTTTTGGTTCACCAGGAGCTGGTGATTAAATTACATCTCTTAACCACTTGGGCTGCCTTAAATATCTCAAACGTACTTGTTGATTATGAATTTTCATGCTTACATTTCAATTTGCATGTTTGATTGTTTTGCAGCATCAATGCTGGAATTAGCTAGAGTTACTGCAGAATCGGGCTGGATTCCTCCTCGACCTATTATTTTTCTTTTTAACGTTATTGGTAGGATGTGATCCAATTTGAATGTTACTTTTCTTCAGCCTTTTTAGGATGCATATGGTACATTGACTCAATGATTTGGAGAAAAGGGAACTGGATTTAGAGAAGAAAATGTAAAGCAACTTGTGAACTACATGACATGCAACTTCTTTCTTACATCATGATTGATCCAGGAAGCATCTTAAAGTTAGTTCAAAGTAATTCACACAATATCATAATGATTTTACCATGTTTTAGACATCACTCACTTCCTAAGCTGCCAGATATGGAAATATAATAAATGAATTCAAACTTTATCTGTTGTTAGTTGGCAACATATGTTTTCCACTTTTTCTAATGTTCCTGAGTTGCGTGTAATGGTCCTGCTACTCTATGCTAATGTGTCAATCTTGGCTTTATTCATGCATTATGTCCTCCATATTGGAAATCACTTCCTCGCAGCCAAAATATTTGGCTCGCTAAATTACTCTTTTTTTTTTTTTGCAGGCTCCATTCTGTGAGCAACCTCTTAAACCATTAATGTCATAGCTAGGTGGGAATTGCTGTGTTACTGATTTACATGCAGATTTCTCTATACTAGGAAACTCCCTGTTGCTAGGATTGTTCAAAGACTTCATTACATGCAGACTCTTTTAATTCCAGTTCTAGGTGGTCTCTCCTTATATTTGTGAATCTTATAAAAATTAGTGAGTGTGTAATGATGAGACTATTTTATTTGCTCATTCACCTTTCCAGCACCATACTTAAAACTTAAAAGGGATAATGCTTAGATCTAATAATAATCGGTTAGGCATTAAGCACTGGCAATGACCAATATGGTGATTTGCTTAAGTCTAAAGCTATGGCCATCAGCCAATACGTTGACTAGTGAAATAAAGGTAATGGAATCACGTGTTAAGGAAATCATTGCCAGCTCCAATCTCATCATGCTTTGATCACTACCATTTAATTCCATGATTATTGTCTTAAATAAATCATGTTGTCTTATTCCATTAATTTATTAATCACCACTAACTAATTCATGCTGTTTTTATTTTTATGCCTAGCTTCTATCCATGCCTGCTTCTTCAATGATATATATGACATGTATGAAGAACAAAGGAAACAATTTTGCATTCCTTCTTTGATATAATTGTGCAGTTTGGTTGGTTTTATATTTTCTGAACTCAATAATTATTGATAGTAATGCATGTATTTTTTCTGGTTTTTAGTATGCCTCGACGGGGATCCATATTAGATTCTAGGAGTGACAGGTCAACTTCAAGGAGTGATAGGTCAACTTCATTCAAATCATTTCAAACTCCATCAAGACGTAATAACAAAGGAGCCACGTTTCAGCAACCTGTGTATCAGAACTTGAAGGAGTATTATATACCTACTTTGAGGAGTACACATCTTCCTCAACATGATTAGAGGAGGGTTGATGCATATCAACTTTGTGAGGGCTTTCGCTTCCAAGATTTGCTTCAAACTCAAGGAGGTTTCTCTCGAGATAACCAACTTGTTTATGGAGGACATAATGCATATAGGAGTTATGAGAGAGTTGAGAGTGATGATGGTGATACTGATGATGATGTGAACATTAGAGATGAAGATGAGGGAGACGGTAGTAATGATAGAGGTGTATGTGATGAGAGAGCTGGTAGCAATGAGAGAGGTGTATATGATGAGGATCAAGATGGTGTCCCATCAAACCATGGTTCAACCTGTTCTCCATACATTTATGATCGAAGTGTTAAAAGGAAGGGTTTTGACACACAAATAGATCCAATGACAAGAAAAAAAGAGCTTTGTTTGTATGGAACAACAGAGTAAGTTAAAACTTTTAAAAATTAACTTATTAAGGTTATATTTTCAGGTTTGAAAAAAAATTACTTATTATTATGTAATTATTTTTTTAATAAAAGTTTGTTATTATATTTTTTCAGGTTCAATAATGCATCGTGTGGACGTGCAATCGGAAATATTTTGAGATCTAATTTTAAGGGAACACGACATTCTTGGAAAAAAGTAGATTCAATGTGCAAGGATGAGCTCTTTAAGGAGTTTAATGTAAGAATTAACACTAATTGCCATATTCTTTTCTTTGATATGTTTATAATATTCGTGTAATTTGTTTGTGTTTGGATTCAAACGGAAATATATTCGCTCTTTAATTGAGACTACTTTATTGATGTGTTGGGGTATTGCTTCTTGGTGCTATGGCCATTGTAATACTTTAAGTTTCAAATCATGAAGGCCATTAAATTGCATAGTAAAAAGATCCAGATAAATTTAAGTTAAAAAGAAACTATCAACTGTGACAGTAAATTTGCAAAGCATTCAACTTACATGGTTCATAAATTATAGCACCCTTAAGGACCACATGAGAGTTGCAGTTCAAATCTCTACTCCTTTGCAAAGAAAAGTCAACAAATACACCTAAAAGCCAAGTTTAAATGGAAAGGGACGTTGGGGGTGGAGGTAGAGATGGAGAAATAAAACTACCAAGAATTTAAGTTCAGCCTAACACTACTTGTAAGAGCAAAATATACTAAGGCATATGATAAAAACAAACCCGATTGGATGCCTTCATATGGAAATGGTATTGATTTTTAAACCTGCATGTGGAATTGAAAATCTTGTCAGGATTCACTTGATTTTACCATAAATATGCTTCTAGTCTCCAACACAGGTATTGTAGTAGAGACTGATTTGTGTTTTAATTTGTTCTTATTTCTTATTTACTTTTTAATATCATTTAATTTCTTTAGTTATTACATAATCTTGCAAATTCTGAACAAGATAATACAATATGATTAATCATTTCCATACTTTGAAATTTTGTGCACTCTTTTTACTTGGTATATATATTTTTATTATTTGGTAGAAAAAATATTCCCTTCCTGAGGAAGATGAGTCGATTGTTTGTAAAATTTGGAAAGATAAGGCTAGGATTGCTTTGAATCAACAATTGACACGGGCTCGCAAGAAAGCCATGTCAAATGAAAACACTACAAATATTATAGATTGCCTTGATAAAGGTCCTGTTTGGATAAACAATGATGACTAGAATCAAATGATCAAAGATGTTTGGTTCACCTCTGAATTTCAAAGAAGGTCGGAATCTGCTAGGAGGAATCGATTAACCGAAATAGATGGCAAAATAAGCACTCATTCTGGAGGAACAGTGTCATTTGCATCATATCGAGCTAACATGGTAAGGAATTTTATTTTTTTTTGCTTAAGATAATGAATTAAATTTTTTATATTTATCTTTTATAATATTTATTAATCTTGATAGCAAGAGGAAGCTGGTGGAAAAGAACCCCCATGGGATTATATCTTTTCAGCTTTGCATCAAAGTACTAAGCAGTCTGGTATACCATCACCTTTGACCCCATCAATGCCACCACCTATAGCTCCCCAGATAATGACACATATAGGTTCCACATCTCAACTAATTTATCGACCTACACCTCGACCACTATATCCTAATTCATCTTGTGTCGATCCACAATATCATGGTTCGTCTACGCAACCAGCACCATGATTGTGTCTTTTGTTGTTTCTTTTTATTGTATTTTGACTTATTTATATTAATGCAAGTTTAACTAAATTTTTATAATATGAACATTATTTTTATTTCATTTTTTTATTAGTGATGCATTTATTTTTAATATTAATTTATGTTGGTTATATATATTCTACAACTTTTAAAATATCTATAAATAATTAATTAAACAAATTAAAATTCATTTTGATAAATAAAAAAATTAATTTAATGTCAGCAACGGATTATCCGTTGCTGCGAAATTAGCAACGGAAAAATCCATTGCTGAAAAATTAGCAACGACAAATCTGCATCGGATTTTGTCCGTTGCTGATTCCGTTGCTAAATTGTTGTAGCAACGGATTTTAATATTATCTGCAACGAAGTAATCAGTTGCTGATTAATACATTTTTTTAGTAGTGATCCTGAAAGACCAAGAAAGATTGTTAACGCATTGCAAACATAAGCAAAATGCAATCGAAGCTGAAGCAGTCGTAGAGAGGAACTCAAGCAAGACAAATAAGAGCAAAAACAATTTAAAGAGGAGATGATACTCCAAGAGCCTGTCAAAATGGTCCTAACTCTGCATAATAAGGTTGCCGCCTGCAAAGGCAAAGAAAAAAATGCTAAACGTCACATACCGACCAGCTTTGAAAATGGCATAGAAGATGAGTAAGAAGACCAAAACAAAGCCTAGCAAACAAAGTGATGCCAACAGAGCTAGGCAAAAGAAATAGCTGTTGTTCAGAGTGTTAGATACACTGTAAAAACAGATCACATGCAAAGCAAAGAGCTGGAGGGGGAAAAAGTAATGCAAACAGAGCATAGAAAATAACGAAAACAGAAGCCTGGAAAAAATAACGTCAAAGCTCTGATGAAGAAAATACCAAAAGCAATGAAAAAAGAGAGAGAGAGAGAGAGAGAACAAAGCATGGAAAGAAGAAAACAAACTCTATTATTTTTACAATAGCAAGCAAGCAAGCAAGCAAAGCATAAGAAAGCATAGAAGTTGAGCAAGAACAACCAACCCAGGTAGCTCAAGTAGCAACAACAACTCTAACACGACCATGCAAGAAAAAGAATAACCTGAAAAAACAGTGGCATGCACTGAAAAAGCAGACCAAAAGAAGTAAGTCCTCTTATGAGACAACCGAAACAGCACCTGAACAGCAATGTAAATGCCATCAAATGAAACTCCAATAGCAACAAACGACCACAAAAGATTGAAAACAACACACTGTTATCCTTGAAAATAGCAAAGCATGCCAACAAAAACATGGAAACAAACAACGCCAAAGGCTTAGCAAAGATAACAGCAAAAGCTCACAAAGAGAAAAGGAACAAAAAACAGATAGCAAAGCATGGAAGAAAGAACCAAAACCAGAAAGAAAAATGAATGAGGAATAAAAAAAGCCAGTACCGGGAGATTATCTATGATAATAAGATCACTTTATGATGTCAGAAGCTAAATAAGATACTCTAACCAACTGTCACATGTAACCCCACCAATTAAGCACGGTGGTCTCCATGCACAACAGAGGCATAATAGAAGGTAAATGCAACTTCCAAGCACACAAGGTTAAAGGCTAATGAAACAGATTCTTCAACAATAGCAATGCAAGAACTATCCAGCAAGGTGCAGGACCCAAGAAACACGTCGATCAGCCAAAAACAAAGCAGCACACATAAAAAAATGAACATGATAGGTGCAGCCCAAGCAAACCCAAGGTATAGTTCACATAACACAAACAAAAAACACCAACCGCAGAGCACACCTGCAAGCAGCAGCAAAGAAGGAGAAACAGGAAGCGGGCCAAAAAACAGCAACAAACCAAAACCAAGAGGATGAATACTAAAATGCCCAACCCAAAAAAGGCAAAAAAAAAAAAAAAAAGTTTCCCACAAAGGCTCCGAAACAGAACTGAGAAAACAACGCACATAAGCCCGGCCCGAAACCGAGCCCAAGCAAAATGCACCAGGCCACGCTAGATGAAAACGGCAAAGCAAATTAAGCAAAACGACATGCAAAACACAAAGCAGCAAAAACAAAAAAAAAAAAATCAACACTCTGATGAATCTAGTTCAAAATCAACGTAATTGTAACAGAACCTACAGAGAAAAGGCCACCACTGATCACCAATCATAACGCAATAAAATGAACCAAATAGAAACAGAACCCAAAGTCTGGAAATGTCAACAAATCTTGCAGAGTGTGGCTGCATTTAATGCAGCATCATTAGCAACCTCAAAGGCACCAACATAGAGGAGACACCGCTGACCACAAATGAGGCGATGAGGTCAGACCGATTGCAAAAACCATGGAAGAACAAACCTAAATGCACACGCACCGAAAGATCAACCGTCCACCAATGCTGGTCTCTGAGATCAATGACAACCCAGTGACCAAAACAGAAGAACATAAAGATGAGAAACCCTTCTGGAAAAAAAGGGGAACACCAGTCTGATACGATGGCCAAAAGCCCTTGCAACATGAAGTAGAACCTGTATAGAGATGAGAAACCATTGTGGACACATCCAAGCACCAGAACCGTGGGAGAGAAAAGAGATCAAGCATGCGCCCAGAAGGCAAACAAATCAATGAGGAAAAAGAGAGCAAAATCTGACCCGAACACCAACCCCGCAGGCAAAACCATCAACCAGCAAAAACCCACCCAATGACAGAGAAACCCAAAAATTAAAAGATTTTATTTTTAATCCTCATGCCGGTCTCAGTCTAGTTTTTTTTAATATATTTTAAAAAAAATACTTTAAAAATCAATTGCAATCCTTCAAACCAGTCCCGTCTTTTTTATTTTTTTCCAGTATTCTGACACCGCTGCAATTATCTTTGCCTGCACAGTATTATCAATAGTTTTCTTGGTTTCTTTGAAATAGTAATTTTAGTTTATCGATCCACTCACGGCAGATACCAAAAGAAATTTTCTTGGTAGCCAGAGTCTTTGTTTTTTATTGGCAGTCTCCTAGTACTCTTACAATCCAGTTTTCTTGGTAATGAACAGATAACCATTTTCTGTCTTCACTCAATAGTTTGGCTGTGGTAACGCGAGGTCACGGGTTCGATTAGTATTTTCTTTCATGACACAGATGACTTGCTTGGTATATTATTTTACGCATTTGGTTGATAAACATTGTGTAGTAGCCTCGGTGGCTGAAGAGTTCGTGAAAATCATTGTCGATTAGTATTTATAGTTAGGATAATTTAAATTTTAAAAAAATTATTTAAGATATTTTAAGAATAATTTAAATGTTTTTTATAAAAAAAATAAAATTAATTAGTATTTCTATTTAGAATATGCTTAGCATAGTTTAATTTAAAAAAAAATTAAGATAGTTTAATATATATATATATATATATTAATTATGATTATTGTTAAGAATATTTCAATGATAGTTTAAACGTTTTTTAATTAAAATAATAAAAATAATTTATAAAACAACATTAATTAGGATTTATATTTAAGATACTTTAAGTATAGTTTAAATTATTTTTATCAATACATAGAAAATATTTATAAAAAATAAATATTTAGGATATTTTAAGGATAGTTTAAATATATTTTTTATAAAAAATAAAACAATGCATAAAAAAAATTAATTAGGATTTCTTTTTAAAATACTTTAAAGACAGTTTAAATATTTTTTTATAGAAAAATAAATTAATTTATAAAAAAAATTAATTAAGATTTCTATTTAGGATAGTTCAAGATTGGTTTATATGTTATTTTTATTAAAAAAAATAAAAACAAATTAATTAGTATTTCTATTTAAAATATTTTAAGAATAGCTTACATGTTTTTTTATAAAAATAAAAGAAATTTATAGTATTTCTATTTAGAATATTTTATTATAGTTTAGATGTTTGTTTTTATGAAAAAAATAAAAATTAATTATTAAAAAAATTAATTATGATTTCTGCTTAGAATTTTTTTAAAACGATTTACATGATTGTTTTTTTAATAATATAAATATAAAATAAATTTAATAAAATTTTTAAAATAGTTTAAATATTTTATTTATAAAATATGAAAATAATTTATAAAAACAATTAATTAGAATTTCTTTTCAGTATATTTCAATAATAATTTAAATGTTTTTTATAAAAATATTAATTATAATTTCTGTTTAGGATATCTCAATGATAGTTTAAATTTTTTTTCTTAAAAAAATAAAATAATTATAAAAAAAATTAATTAGAATTACCGTTTAAGATACTTTAAGGATAATTTAATTTTTTTTGATAAAAAAATAAAAATAATTTGTAGAAAACTTTAATTATAATTTCTGTTTAGGATACTCTAAAAATAGTTTAAATATTTTTTATAAAAAATTAAAAAAAAATTAAGCAGGCATGACCATCATATCTAAGGCTTTTGGGTGTCTATAAAAAATAAAAATAAAATTATTTTAAAAAAAATAATTAGAATTTTTGTTTAAAATACTTAAAGATAGTTTAATTATTTTTATAGAATATAAAAATAATTTATAAAAAATAATTATTAGGATTTTCGTTTTAAATACTTCAATGATAGCTAAAACATTTTATATAAAAAAAATAAAAAAAAATAATTATGATTTATATATAGGATATTTCAATGATAATTTAAATATTTGTTTATACAAAAATAAAAAAAAAATAATTAGAATTTTTGTTTATGATACTTTAATAATAGTTTATTTTTTTATTAAAAAAATAAAACAAAATTGTAAAGAACAATTAATTATAACTTTTATTTATGATACTTAAATATTATTTTATAAAAAAATAAAAAACAATTATAAAAAAATTAATTTGGCATGACATGGCATGGCTGTCAGGCCTAAGTCTTTTGGGCCTAATATGATCGTCAGACCCAAGAGTTTATAAAAAATTTAAAAAAATAAAAAAATTTAATAAAATTAATTAGAAATTCTCTTTAGAATACTTTAGTTTAAATGTTTTTTTTTTTGTAAAAAATCAAAACAATTTATAAAAAAAATAGAATTTATGTTTAGGATACTTCAAGAATAATTAAATGTTTTTTTTTATAAAAAATAATTAGGATTTATTCCAGGATAATTCAATGATAGGTTAAATTTTTTTTGTAAAAAATATTAAAAATATATATAAAAAAATTAATTAAGATTTCTGTTTAGAATACTACAATAATAATTTAAATGTATTTTTTTCAAAGCTATTAAGTATGGTATAACCGTCAGATTTAAGGCTCTTGGGTCTAGCATTACTATCAGATTTAGGAGTTTTAAAACATTTTCTAAACTCTTAATATTGTTACTGTCCAACCTTTATTGTCTTAAACTGTTATTGTATTGAACCGTTACTGTCTAGACATTTAACTATTATTGTCCAACCGTTATTGTCCGACTTCTTCTCAGATGTTTAACTATAACCAGAGTTCTAGAACTCCGTTTCAAGTAAGATTGGTCTCGTTGGAAAGATAAGACATGAGGCTACAAGTTCTCTGAGGAAGGAGAACCCAGTTCTGCCTCCAAGATAGTCAAAATTGCTTATCAGTTAATCAGTCCTACTGCCCTACAGGGTCTATCATGACCCAGTCTAAGTTGGTGACCCATAGCTAGAGTTCTATAGCTCCAAATTGAGCAAGACCAATTTTCTTAGTTAATCAACATCCAAAACTACAATTTCTTTGAGGAACCTGTTCCTAATTCCTTCATCCTCCTACCCGAAATCTCATCGAAAGTCGGGAGATGAGCCTGTCCATATTCATCACCCCTTCCATTCACACATAACATTCACAAACTATATTTTCTTAGTTAGTTAACATCCAAAACTACAATTTATTTGAGGAACCTGTTCCTAATTCCTTCATCCTCTTACCCGAAATCTCATCGGAAGTCGGGAGATGAGCCTGTCCATATTCATCACCCCTTCCATTCACACATAACATTCACAAACTATATTTTCTAGGTAAATCATTATGGTTTCATATCCTCAATCATATACAACACATGAATTAACTTAATTTTAACATCTATTACATTTTCCCCAATTCAAGCATCAATTCATAATCGAATTTGAAACGACTTATAGGACCATGATTAGAACATCTTACCCGATAAGAATCAAGGTTTCTATCTTCAACCAGTCAAAGATTTTCGACTCCCCCTCTTTCCTATGGATAGTCGGCACTCCCCTCCCTCTTTTGTTCAAATTTTTCTTGTTAATTCCTTGCCCCCCAAGTGTTTATTCTACCTATAAACTCTTAATATTGGATGGGTTCTTGAAATTTGGTGTTTCTCTCTTGATTTGCAAAAATAAATACAAAAACTCTTTTTTTTCCTTTCCTTATGGTTGCTGCAGATTTTTGGTGAGGAAAGGAGTATTTATACTCTATATTTTTTTTATTTGCACTTAGGCCCCATTTCCTTTAAGTGTATTATTTTCTTCAATTAAATTCAACCGTCGACATTACAGGGTTCATTTATAATGTCTCGAATTATTTCGCTCGCAAATTTATATTAAAAAAATTTTGAATTCCTATTTTATTTAACCATATGCATGAATTTCTTCACTTTTATTTCTCATGTAGTTAGTTTGCAATTTAAGCAACCTTTATTTTTTTTTCCGGGGTTTACATTCTCCCCTTCTAATAGAAATTTCATCATTGAAATTCAAATTATGTACCTATGTAGAAGAATAAATGCAGGAACTTCTGCTTCATCTTGGATTTTCTTTCCCATGTTTCTTCTTTTATTCGAGAGTTTCTCCACAATACTCTCACCAGGGGAACTCTCTTATTCCTTAACACCTTCTCATCTCAATCCAAGATCTTGACAGGCTTAGCTTCCATGGTTAGATACCCTTTAATGTTCATAGGAACTTGTGGCAATACCCGTGAGGGGTTTATCTTGGCTTTCCGCAACAATGACACATGGAATACATTGTGAATCTTATCCAAATATGCAGGCAACTCTAATCAATAGGCAACTGGTCCGATTATTTCCTTAATCTTGAAAGGGCCAATATATCTCGGAGCTAATTTTCCTTTTACTCCAAATTGAATGATGCGTTTCCAAGGCGCCACCTTCAAAAATACCTTATCCCCCATTTGGAATTCCAAAGGCCTTCTTCGGCTATCTGCGTAACTTTTTTGTCTATCATAGGCTTCCTTAATCCTCTTTCTAATCACCCTCACTTTGTCAGTTGTCAGTTGCAGCATTTCAGGTCCTAAAAGCTTCCTTTCTCCTACTTCATCCCAACAAATTGGGGTACGACATTTCCTCCCATACAATGCCTCATATGGAGCCATACTAATGGTAGCTTGATGGCTATTATTATAAGTAAACTTCACCAATGGTAGGAGATCCTCTCAGTTCCCTCCAAACTCCAGCACACAGGAGGAGATCCTCGAGAGTTTGAATGGTCCTTTCCGATTGACCATCCGTCTGAGGGTGAAACATCGTGCTTAGATTCAACTTTATCCCCAATGCTTGTTGTAAGCTAGGCCATAATCTCGATGTGAACCTTGGACCTCAATCCGATATAATCAACACTAACACCCCATGAAGTCTGATTACTTTATTTATATATAATTTTGCCAACTTATCTACCGAATCAGTCATCTTTATATGTAAGAACAAAACATATTTTATCAGTTGATCCACCACCACCTATATGGCATCATTACCCTTCTTTCCCTTGATAATCCCATTACAAAATCCATAGAAATATCCTCCCATTTCCATTCTGGAATCAATATTGACTATAATTCCCCTGCAGGTATCTAGTGTTCTATCTTTACTTGCTGACAGATCCCATAGTTCGACAAAAATTTTGCTATTTCCCTCTTCATATTTGGCCAATAGTAGTATTCCTTTAAATCTCTATGCATCTTTATTGTAAACCCCCGAATAAACATAGGATCATAGAAAAGAAAAAAAAAAGAAGGCTAGCAGGCTTCGTTTGAGGGTTGTCACTGGAGGAACATTTATGGAAAATCACCCTTCAAGACAGCCTCGTTTGTCGGTCGTTATATCATCTTTTCACCATTAGATTGGTCTGGATTTTGGATATGTTGTTCATACAGATGTTATATAAATTCAGAACGGTTAAGATTAGAAACAAACACTCCTACCATAAATTTTACTTCTCGAACAATAGGTCTCTAATTTTCAGGATAAGCATTCAGATGAGCACATGACTTCTCAAAAACATGTATAACAGGAGTTCAAGGTAAGGGTCGCCCCCTTGCTTCTTTAAATTATTTAAATTCTTGCAATGTTAGTATGTGATACACATTATGTGTATTTTGTACTACTGTGTATCATGAGAAATATTGCTATGTGAACATTACCTACGAGCAATATAAATATTGTTGCATTAAAGCTACCAACAAATAAGAGAAATATTAGTATTGTGTGAACGTTGCCAATTAGTAAGAAATGTTATTATTGTGTGAATATTGCTAACAAGAAGGAGAATTATTATTATTATTATTATTATTATTATTATTATTATTATTATTATTATTATGTTGCCAATGAGTAGGAAATACTACTATTGTGTAAATATTGCCAACGAGTAGGAAATACTATTGTTATGTAAATGTCACCAACGGGCAGGAAATATTATCGTGTAAGTGTTGCTGATGAGAAGGAGAATATTATTATTTCGAGAACATTGCCTATGGGCAAGAAAATAATATCGTGAAAATATTGCCTAAGGGCAGGAAAAATACTATTGTAAAAATATTGCTTATGAGTAGGAAAATAAAATAAATAAATAAAAATAAATACTATTTCCATGGGAATGATTGATAAGATTAGCTTCAGCTAATGAAATCCAAATTGGGATGACTGAGAATAATTGATAAGATTAGTTTGACTAATAATAATACATACGTTGAAATGACTCGAATAAACATAGGATCGTAGAAAAAGAAAAAAAAAGAAGGACCTCGATGAGTAATGGAGACTTAATATGAAAAGAAATGAACAAATAGTAGAAATAGTAACAAATGCTATGTGTAAAAGAGACAATGATCTCCATAAATAAATTTAAAGGTATGGTGGAAGTCAAAATAAGGGTTACAAATTTTGGATTAAAATTTGTAATGTTAGCGAAAACGGAGAAGAGTCTCAAAGGATAAAAGGATTATTTTTGATAAATCAGTAATGGACGTGGTAATATTGAATTTATTGAGTATAAATTAAGGGGAAATGTTATGAGAATATAAGTAAATAAAGTAATGCATGAAATTCAGATGTTAGCGTAAAAGACACTGATTGTTTAGTTTTACGGTATCGATGATATATCTCAATCCGACCGTTAGATCGAGCTGAAATTTTATAAGAAATCTCCATACTAATTGGTTTATCTTAGGTTAAAATTTCATGCCAATAGGATTTTGGAAAGCTTTACGAGAGTACTTAAAATCGGGTAAATTGAAGAAAATGACACAAGGGGCATTAATAAGGGCATTTTGGTAATTTTATATAAAACAATACTCCCCTCTCCTCCTTTAAAGATAGCCCACGTCCTCTACAAAGGTAGAAAACAAGAGGGAGACCATTTTTCTCCCATTTTCTTCATCTCTTCTCCATTTCTTCAAGCTAAATAAAAAGAGAGTGTTCTTGAGAGAATTATATCCAAGAAAACAAAGCAAGTGACTATACTTAGAGAGTTATAAAGCTTAGGAAAAACAAAGAGTAGAAGTTGGAACTTGAAAGAGGATGATATGAGTTTTGTAGATTTTTGCAAGAACTCATTGAAATAAGTTAAAGTAACAAAGAAAAATAGAAGGAATAAGTTGATTTGAAACTGTAGGTTTTGGGATGGCAACAGGCCAGGAACTTTGGCAGCCATATCTTGGCTATCCATTGTTGGATTAGGTTGCTTTTTGGATATGTTATTATGCTCAATGTCACCTACATTCTCACCGGAGGGATTGTCAATAGCAGGCTTCGTTTGAGGGCTGTCACTGGAGAAACATTTCTGGAAAATCACCATTCAAGATAGCCTGGTTTGTTGGCCGTTATATCATCTTTTCACTATTGGATTGGTCTGGATTTTGGATAAGTTATTCATCCAGATGTTATATAAATTCAGAACGATTAAGATCGGAAACAAACACTCCTACCATAAATTTTACTTCTCGAACAGTAGGTCTCCAATTTTCAGGAGAAGCATTCAGAGGAGCACATGACTTCTCAAGAATATGTATTATAGGAGTTCAAGGTAAGATTCGCCCCCTTGCTTCTTTAAATTATTTAAATTCTTGCAATGCTAGTATATGATAGATATTATGTGTATTTTGTACTACTATGTATCATGAGAAATATTGCTATGTGAACATTGCCTACAGGCAATATAAATATTGTTGTGTGAAAGCTACCAATAAGTAGGAGAAATATTATTATTGTGTGAATGTTGCCAATTAGTAAGAAATGTTATTGTTGTGTGAATATTGCTAACAAGAAGGAGAAATATTATTATTATTATGTGAATGTTGCTAATGAGTAGGAAATACTACTATTGTGTAAATGTTGCCAATGAGTAGGAAATACTATTGTTATGTAAATGTAACCAACAGGCAAGAAATATTATCATGTGAGTGTTGCTGATGAGAAGGAGAATATTATTATTTCGAGAACATTGCCTACAGGCAGGAAAATAATACCGTGAAAATATTGTCTAAGAGCAGGAAAAATACTATCATAAAAATATTGTCTATGGGCAGAAAAAATACTATCATAAAAATATTGCCTATGAGTAGGAAAATAAAAAAAATAAAGATAAAAATAAATACTATATCCATGGGAATGATTGATAAGATTAGTTTCGACTAATAACATCCAAATTGGGATGACCGAGAATAATTGATGAGATTAGTTTGATTAATAATAATACCCACGTTGAAATGATCGGGTCTCCAGGCAAAGAGTTTAACTAATATAAATGAGCATCCAATTACAAAAATTAAGAATGTCTAAAATGATTCACGATGATCACCAGAAATTGGTTTTGAAAAATTAATAAATTCCTATAGAATATGAGGATTAGGATATATGTTAATTATATGCATGGCTTTAAATATTTAGATCTTATTTCTTATGTTTTGTATGCTCATATAAATTAATGTTGAACAGGAACTTCTCGCACCCAAGACACCTAATAATCTTCTAGGACATTACTTTTACTAAAATTATGTAATATAAGCTAATTAATGGTAGTTATAGCAAAAATTCATTACATGTAGAAACTTGTAAAAATAAATGGGATTTACAATGCATGCCATGTATATTATACCTGTTTTATAAAGATAATGTACTTAATTTAATTTGTATGTGTATTTATATATAAAAAAAAACCTTTCCACGATTAATCTTTAACGTGCTTCTTATCCATAAATATTAATCATGCAAATGTGAGTAATTAATTATGTGTGATGGTTGATGAGATACAATAGAAAGAATAATTAGTGCAATAAATTTACGATCCAGGATGATTGAATCAGGAATTGATATGAAAGGTGTTGTATGAAAAGATGTTTATGACGGGTTAATGTATATTCGGTGATTAATGTCGACACTTGGAACATTAAAATAAAAATAAAAAGTTGCCTAATTTTTTTAAGTACCAAATCGTAGGAATTAATTATAAATGCTTACGAAATCGTCGAGTGTTACATTTGTACTTCCAGGATGAGTAGCAAATCGGGATTCATGAGCTTCTTTTAAAACTTCTTTCAAAGTATTATCACCAGGCAAATAAATTTGCCTACCCATAGCTATTAGCCCATTAGATAACATTTGGAATGCTTTCTCTGTACCCTGGTTTACCCTCTTCTTGATCTCCTTTACTTTTCCATCCACCTGTTGAGCCACCAAGACCTTGTCTCGAAGCACATATTGGATCTTTAACTGAGCTAACAGTGATCCATCGAGCCTTACAATTAGCCACAAGCTTATCTTCTTCAATTCCATTATACTTCCTTGTTCTTTTATCTCCATATCATTTATTATTGTTTTTCCCTTCCAATTTAAGGCATCAACTACTACATTAGCTTTACTAGGATGGTAGTCAATCACACAATCGTAATCTTTTATTAACTCTACCTATCTCCTTTGTCACATGTTCAGCTCCTTCTGTGACATCAAATACTTTAAACTCTTATGGTCCATAAAGATTTGAACCGGTGATCCATACAAATAATGCAGTTATACTCTTAAGGCAAACACCACCGCTACAAGTTCTAGGTCATAAACTAGGCAATTCACCTCATGCGACTTTAGTTGTCTTGATGCATAAGCGATCACACACCCGTGTTGCATCAACACACATCCCAGACCCTTTTTTGAGGCATTATTATATACCCCCACCAGTGGATCATATAGTGAGAGCTGTAGCAGCAAGAATGATAGCAGGAGCCTCTAGTACAGCTCCTAGATCAGGGAGGGTAGTCACCATAGTACAATGGGTCAAGGGTATAAGAGAGATGAGTTGTATGACTTACCGTGGCGAAGAGGATGTTGAGGTTGCTGGACATTGGGCGAGGAAAGTGGAAAGAGTTATAAATCAGATGCAGGTGTCAGAGGAGCTACTGGTGGATTGTGAGATGCAACTATTGATTGAAAGTGCCCACTCTTGGCGGGAGACCATCAGAGAGAGGAGATCAGGGGAGGTATTGAGATGGAGGGACTTTCGTGAAGAGTTTGAGGAGAGGTAGTACTCTTAGGAGCATAGAATGGAGAAAGAACAGGAGTTTTTGGATTTGAGGCAGGGAGATTTGATAATTCTGGAGTATGAGAGGAGATTCCAGGACTTAGCAGCTTTTGCCTCCACTTACCTTCCCACATAGCGCCACAGGGTGGAGAGGTTCTGTGATGAACTGAGGCAGGAGCTGAGGATGATATTGATAGCCATGCAATTTTAGCCGATTCGGGAATTGATACGGGCTACTTAGGGTATGGAGAGGGTAATAAGGGATGCCCCAAAGCCAGTGGTCGAGTAAAGTCAGGCAACTGGAGCTAAAAGGAGAGATTTTGGATTTTTAACTAGGAGACCTCCTCTCCTAAAGAAAGAAAAGAGTGGACAATCATTAGAACAGTTCTAGAGGAGAGGTGAGAGTTTCACCCTAGGAGGTAGCTTAGAAGGATCTAGACAGGTTAGTAGAAGAGGATCCCGGGAAGGACAGGCTAGACATGAAGTCATAATTGCTAGAGGATCTACAGAGTAGAAGGGACCAGTGTATCTATTATGTCAAAGGTGTGAGCAACGACACCCTGGAGATTGCTCCGCGATGCCTAGAAGATGTTATATTTGTAGAGGATAGGGGCATCGATGGAGAGAATGCCCGCATGTAGGCAGAGGCTGTTACTATTATGGGCATATGAGTCATAGGAAGAAGGATTGTCCCTGTAGAACTACCGAGGGAGCCTATGGTCAGAGGACTGAGGTTCAGAGCCAGCAGCAATCTATTACAGTTGATCGTCCTATTAGGCCTACCCAATCAGGGACGAGTGTTACTCGAGGGAGGCCCAGAATTTAGGAGGGGAGGACTCAGGGTTGGGTATATCATATGACTCACGAGGATATAGGAGTTGTACCTGATGTGGTGGAGGTACTTTACAGTTAGATATAATGTAAGTTTATGCTTTAATTGATCCTGAAGCTAGTCATTCCTTTGTAGCTTATAGAACTATGAATAACTTGCATGCGTTATCTAATAAGTTGGGTGTAGGAGTGACAGTTAGTACACCTCTAGGAGAGAATATACATATTGATGATATTTATAGAGGGGTAAAACTATACATTAGAGGGTTAGAATTGAGGGTAGATCTTATGCCATTAGAGTTATATGATTTTGACTTGATTCTGGGCATGGATTGGCTAAGTAAACATAAGGCATAAGTGGATTGTTTCACCAAAACGGTGACAATCCAAGGAATAGGTGATAAAAGAATAGTGTTTAAAGGGAAAGAAAAATAATTCCAAGTTGTGTAATCTCAGTCTTGGTGGTTGGAAAGTTACTGAAGAAGGGTTGTTCTGCTTGGTTAGCCCATGTAAGAGAGCTGGAAAAGGGTAACATATATTTGGCTAGTATTCCTGTTGTGAGGAAGTTTCGAGATGTATTCATAGAAGAGTTGCCTAGATTACCTCCAGTTAGATAAATTGAAGTTTCCATAGAAACTATTCTAGGAATTTCTCATATAACCCAGTCTCCTTATAGGATGGCACCTATGGAATTGGCTGAATTGAAGATCTAGCTTCAAGAATTGTTAGATAAAGGTTCCATCTGGCATAGTAACTCACCTTAGAGAGCTCCGGTATTGTTTGTAAAGAAAAAGGATGTCACACTTCATTTATGCATCGATTATCGTTGATTGAATAAAGTGACGGTGAAGAACAAGTACCCACTCCCATGAATAGATGATTTGTTTGATCAGTTGAAGGGTGCTAGGGTGTTCTCTAAGATAGATTTGAGATCTGGATACCACCAGTTAAGAATCAAGGAACAAGACATACTGAAGACGACGTTCAGAACTCGTTATGGGCATTACGAGTTTTTAGTGATGCATTTTGGGTTAACTAATGCTCCGACCGTATTTATAGACTTGATGAATCGGATGTTTCGGCCTTACCTAGACAAATATGTGGTGGTATTTATTTACGATATCTTGGTGTATTCAAACTCTTACTTGGAGCATGAACAACATCTAAGGGTTGTGCTACAGATTCTGAGGGAGAACCGATTATATGCAAAGCTGGATAAGTGTGAGTTCTGGCTCAAAAAAAGTAGTATTTTTGGGCCATGTAATTTCCGCAGAAGGAATATTCGTGGATCAAATATCATAGTTCTATGATACCAAATGTCATAGCTCGACCCAACCTGCCAAACATTATCCATTTTGGGCCTTACCGCCCTCACGGATTTGTTCTTGATGACCACACATGGTCCCAAAACACGTCTGACAAGTCAGCAACCAGCACTACTATTAAGGTCAGCTACCAAATCATCACCCGCTGATGTGGGATATTACAATCCACCCCCCTTTAAGGAGCTCAACGACCCTGTCGGCACAATCGAACAGCCAGTGAGGTTGGCTTTGATACCAAAATGTAACATCCATATATCTGGGATTAAGCAACAATCTTATGTCAACTAATACACATAGTAATTAAATTATATATGTGTGTGTGCGCGCGCGTAAAGTGTTCATGTTAAATTTTCCTGAAATTTTCACTAAAATTTTGGCAGAGTCTCCTCTATATCGGGAGGTTCTAAGTTATCAACATTTAACCTATTTAACTTCTAATATTTCACATCTTATAACTCAATCACAACCCAATCATCCTGGATCTCAATCCTACAAACATTATTGTCATCACAACCATAATATTTATAACATACATTGAACAACAAATATCATTATAGAGGAATAAATGAGATAAACATGTATATATGGACACATTCATATGAAATTCAGAGTTAAGATTATTTATTCAAGTTTAAACATTGATTATATAAATTAAGTTATATAAAAGTTGTAATATTACAAAATACAAAGGTATATTCCATAGAACCTAGAATTACAAAAAGTGAACATAAGCTAAGATCTACTTCTATCGTGCATGCAAGGGTCTTGAAACAAAATATATGTTATTGAAACATGAATATCATAATAAATATAACAACACAAATATCCAACAATTTAAAAAGGCAAACATTCATTCATATTTTATTCACTTTTCCCTTCTAGTTTTTATTGGAAACTCTTTCTCATTCAACTAATAAAAACTGTTTTCTCTTCCATTATCAACCTCCATTCAAGATTTCATAAAATCAATCATGACTATTTCCACTTAACACATTACCGATACCACTTTCACTAGTATCATCATCACCTCGTAGGAGTCGATGCAAAGTAATCCCCTTCCCTGGGATCCTAACATACACTAGATATATGCTAGCCAAATACATGGTGATCCCCTTACCCAAGATCCTAACATACACTAAATGTATATTAGTCTTTCCTGGGATCCTAACATACGCTAAATGTATGCTAGTCCACACCCATATCACACTTCTCATATTTTTGTTGTCAGCGATAATTTCATTGCTTAACAATTCACACAACAACCTTTCACCTCGAATACACATACATTCATAATATTATCCAAAATATTGATATCATTACGCAACTTTCCTCCATTCACATAATATCCAACATTCATTAATTCATATTTCACATCAATAACATATTAAATTATGGAATTTAACTATAAAGTATATGTACAGATCACCTACCTACAATAGAAGTCCTACTTGTGCTCCCCTGCTGCTACTGTTGCACCACGTTTGTGGTCCCTCCTACGAATTACAGGTTTATCTCATAAATTTTCCTCATTCAAAGATATGTTTTATAATAATCATATAAACAACCAATAAGTCTTTCTTTCAATCATTTCTTTATATTTTATGTTTTTCTCATTACACCAATAATATTGTCGTTCTTTGTCCAACCATAGTTATCTTTCCTTTCTTTATATTTGAATTGTTACTGTTTAAATCTCGAACTGTTACTGTCCAACTATTACTGTCTAGACATTGGACTGTTACTGTTTAACTGTTACTGTCTAGACATTGGAATGTTATTGTCTAACCGTTACTGTCCGACCTCTTCTTAAATTTTTAACTATATCCAGAGTTCTATAACTCCGTTTCAAATGAGATTAGTCTCATTGGAAAGCTAAGACACGAGACTACAAGTTCTCTGAAGGAAGGAGAACCCGGTTCTACCCCCAAGATGGTTAAAATTGCTCATCAACTAATCAGTTCTACTGCCCTACAGGGTCTATCATGACCCAGTCTCTATTGGTGACACATAACTAGAGTTTTATAGCTCCAAATTGAGCAAGACCAATTTTTTTAATTAGTCAATATCCAAAACTATAATTTCTATAAGGAACCTATTCTTAATTCCTTCATCCCCCTACCTGAAATCTCATCGAAAGTCGGGAGATGAGCCTGTCCAAATTCATCACCCCTTCCATTCACACATAACATTCACAAACTACATTTTCTAGGTAAATCATCATGGTTTCATGTCTCCAATCATATACAACACATGAATTAACTTAATTTTAACATTTATTACATTTTCCCCAATTCAAATCTAAGAACCTTAATCTCTAATTCAACATCAAGGCATTAATTCATAATCAAATTTGAAACGACTTATAGGATCATGATTATAACATCTTACCCGGTAAGAATCAAGGTTTCGATCTTCAACCAGTCGAAGATTTTTGACTCCCCCTTTTTCCTATGGATAGCCAACACTCCCCTCCCTTTTTCGTTCAAATTTTTCTTGTTAATTCCTTGCTCCTAAGTGTTTATTCTATCTATAAACTCTTAATATTGGATAGGTTCTTGAAATTTGATATTTCTCTCTTGATTTGCAAGAATGGATACAAAAACTCCTCCTTTTATTTTCTTATGGTTGTTGCAGATTTTTGGTAAGGAAGGAAGTATTTATATTTTATACTCTATAATTTCTCTTATTTGCACTTGGACCCCATTTCCTTTAAGTGTATTATTTCTTCAATTAAATCCAACCCTCGACATTACCGGGTTTATTTATAATACTTCAAATTATTTCGCCCGAAAATTTATATTAAAAAATTTATGAATTTCTATTTTTATTTAACCATATGCATGAATTTCTTCACTTTTATTTTTCATATAGTTAATTTACAATTTAAGCAATCTTTATTTTTTTTCTGGGATTTACAATGATCTAATAACCTGACCGATGAATATAACGAATTAACCCAGGCGAGATCAAGTTTTTATTTGGCTTACAATTGTTTGTTTTTTTTTATCCTTCTAGATGTTTGATTATTTTTTTTTATTTCTAATTAAATGACTCAAATCAAGTATGCATGTGGTGATATTATTTTTTATTTATTTATATTTCATCGTAACTTTGGTTTTTACGTTGAAAAATGATTTTTTTTTTTTGTTATTTTAATATGCTTGAATCGACTTAACATTTTTTTTCTCTTAATTTTTATTTTTTTTATCGTACTCTCAAAGGAGCACAGTCTTGTAGCTATTAAAGTAAGTACATTACACGTAGACATACAAGGATAGGTTGCTGTAACTATGAAAATGATAACGTCATTCTCGAAGACGCGAACAGCCTAACAAAATAAATTACGAGCAGTTCTCTTCTTCTTCCCTCTTCGGAAGAAAGTCAACACCTTGCATAAAAATGGCGAGTCATACGTCTGCTCTGTTAAGACAAGTTCAAGTAGCTCACCAATTCGATTACGACTCCTTGCTCCGCTATGCCTCTGTCCATGTACCTGGCTTCCCTTCCTCGGCACCTTCATCTTTCACTGTCAAACAGGTTAGTACACTACTACTCAACTTTTACCAATCGTTTTTTTTTTCTTTTATGATTTTGTGTGTGATATTTTAGTTTGGACATGGACAATCGAATCCTACGTTTTTATTGGAAGTGGAAAATGGAGGTTTCGTGAAACGCTACGTTGTGAGGAAGAAACCGCCTGGTAAATTGCTTCAGTCTGCTCATGCTGTTGATAGAGAATATCAGGTAACTAACTTCTGTTCTGTTGATTTTGATTGAATGGAAATTTATGAGTTTGATTCTGTTTGGTTACTGAGAAAAAAATTGAAGGGAAAGTGAATTTTGTTTGCTCTGTTTTTTATATGTGACAGGTTCTTCGGGCGCTGGGAGAAAGTACAAAAGTTCCAGTGCCCAAAGTGTTTTGTTTGTGTAGGGATGCGAGTGTGATTGGAACTGAATTTTATGTAATGGAGTATTTGGAAGGACGCATTTTCATAGATCCTAAGCTTCCGGTATCTTTTTTTTTTTTTTTTTAATTTAGATTTCGTTGAGTAATTGTAATATGAGCTTGAGGGGTTAAGACTTAAGAGTTGTGATCACGGATTATCATGTTTTGATTCAGGGTTTGGCACCAGAGAGGAGAGGGGCAATTTATAGAGAAACTGCTAAAGCATTGGCTGCTTTACATTCGGTTGATGTGGATGCTATTGGTTTAGGAATATATGGACGTCGAGAACACTATTGTAAAAGACAGGTGGTGAATTTTTCTGTCAAGATTGCAAGCTTGTTGCCTTTGTTTAATATACCTACTGGTGCCCAGCACCATAAATTGAGTTAATGTGGTGTTTTGAATGGGAGTGGGGTGTTCGAAGGACAGTTTAACTGTTTCCTTTCCACACAATGACGGTGCTTATGATTTGTTTTTTATTTGGTGCCTCTTTAGGTAGAGAGATGGACCAAACAATATATTGCATCAACATGTGATAGCAGGTATCCGAGTAATCCAAAGATGTTGGAGCTGGCTCAATGGTTGCTGCAACATATTCCTAGTGAAGATTCCTCAAGAGCATCGGGAGGAATTGTTCATGGAGACTTTCGCATAGATAATGTTGTATTTCATCCCAATGAGGCATGTTGCTGCAAATGCTTTTATATATATATATATATATAAAGTATCACCGAGTTAGTTGAATATTTGATTAAAGTATCTGACTGCACTATAACATGGTATTGAGATTAAAAATGCAGCAAAATTAATGCTTTAGATGATCATATTGTGAGATCTGAATGTTTTAAATAGTATCAGGAATCTAATGAGACTCTTAATGTGCAGGATCGAGTAATTGGTATTCTTGACTGGGAATTATCCACGCTGGGAAACCAGATGACTGATGTTGCGTACAGCTGTTTGGTATTGACCCAAATTTCAAATTTCATTTTTTTTATGGAAAGAGTATTTTCCCGTGTTTTTTTTTAACCGTTTTTTTTTAACCTTACAGTGCAGATGGCAGTTTTTCTTTCTGGATATGGTCTCAAAATATAGAGGATAAATACTTTTTCTTTAGCTTTTAAGCAACAATTTTAAGTTGATTGTATGTATCTTTTTTGGCAGGCTTACAATGTTGATAT
This sequence comes from Populus nigra, assembly GCF_951802175.1. NCBI lineage: Eukaryota > Viridiplantae > Streptophyta > Magnoliopsida > Malpighiales > Salicaceae > Populus > Populus nigra. Next base: position 427,030 of record NC_084853.1, read on the forward strand.
TAACCTTGAAAATCAACAAGCGGGTAAAGGTTTTGAACTTACCGGAATTCCAGAAGGAATTCCTTCACAGGCAGAATTTTTGGCAGAATACTGCTCTGCATCAGTAAGATCCATTGTGAAACTTTTATTTCATAATGTTTTCCTTCCACATTGTTCAAATATGATTCTTTGTGAGGAAATTAAACTATATGGATATGTTTTCTATGTGGGTCTTGAAAATTGAATCTAGTAGTTGATTCAAAAAGATGTGAGTAGATTTGATTGAAAGAAAATATGAATTTATTTATGGTTAATGCAACTAAACTGAGCATATCTGTCTAGTAGATTTTACAAATGATGCATTCTGTGCCAAGATCTGTGTGTGTGATTTCTTTTTATGACTTTCCAAATGCACTTTTACTGCTTGCAATTTGTATACTGAAGGAGATTGACAGACAGCTGTGAATTCTATTTCTATCTAGGTCATGAATTCTGTTCAGGATTGATTCCAGGCTTTCCCGCATGTCTGTTCTCTCCTAGATTTGTTGACCTTCAACCTATTTTTGAAGTTATCTTTTAAAAGCGTCATATACACATTCTGTGGATTTTTATTTCTTTTCGGAAGAAATCAAGGTAACTACAAGATGTGTGAATTAGGTGTTTAAGAAACAGATCTAACGATTTGTTGAAAAAGCTGATAATGCAGCTAACCTGTAGGGTTTGAGATTATATTTTCAATGCTACATGCTTTATAATTCAGTCCTCTTGACTTTCTTGATGCAATTTTAGTACTTAGAAGTAGGAGAAATTGACAGGTATTTTTAAATGTTCCGTATCAATGAATGCTTGTTACTATTGATTCTTGCATGTTTTACCCTCCTGCTACTATGAAGCTGCCCACTACTTGCTCTTGCCTTGTTTTATCAATGCACATGGTAGATGTTTATTTGATGACTTAGACTGGAAATGTTGCAATTTAGGGAAAACCATGGCCTGCTTCTGTGTGGAAGTTCTATGTTGCCTTTGCCATGTTTCGTGGGGCAGCAATCTTTGCAGGGATATACAGTCGATGGCTTATGGTAATGTTCAAAGGCAAAACTTGATATTCTTTGTGTTAGGCTTGTGGTAAAAGCTCTATAATTGGAAGATCAATAAATTAACATTGTGGTAAAATCTCTATCAGTTGTAGGTCAATAAATTAACATTGTATTTTGTCCCCATGATACTGCAGGGCAATGCCTCAGGAGGTGAGCGTGCTCGAAATTCAGGAAAGCAAGCTAATGATCTTGTAGACTTTGCGTGGGCTTATATTGCAAAAAAATCTGTTCTTCCTGATCACCCTGCATCAGGTAGATGCTTCTCTTTTTTATTTTTCTTGGCCTTTTGTTATTTTACCTATAAAAGTCATATTTAAGAACATTATTCTTCTATGGGTTGCATAATTCAACTTTGATCCATCATGCTACATGGTTTAACATTGGGTAGATTGAGGGCATGCCAGTGATATCTCTATTGATATTTTAGGTTTTCAGTTGCAACATTATCATTATCTTTACCTAATCTATTATTTAGTGTGCTATTCTCTTAACTATCCAGTTCTTATTGCACGAGATTGCATGAAACAATTTGGTGACGGGAATGCAAGTGGGAGATTTGTTCCTAGCAAAAGGGTCCTAACATTGAGGAACAGGTTAATCAAGTTTGTGGAAGATCATATTTACCCCATGGAGAATGAGTTCTATAAACTTGCTCAGTCTCCTTCACGTTGGACAGTGCACCCAGAGGAAGAGAGGTTAAAGGAGCTGGCAAAGAAAGAAGGATTGTGGAACTTATGGATACCTGTATTTCTGCTTCTGCCTTTTTGAGCTCCAATGTTTCTTTTTAGTCTTATTACCTTTTCTAACTCTACAAAAGAATGATTGGAATCATGAGAAACATGTACTTTTTTGCAGTTCGATAGTGCTGAGAGAGCTAGAAAATTACTATTTGATGGGAGTGGTCATATGATCTCTAATGGTGAGCATGATCAGTTCCTTGGTGCGGGTCTCTCAAACCTTGAATATGGATACCTCTGTGAGATCATGGGGCGTTCAATTTGGGCTCCACAGGTGTTAAATTGTGGCGCACCTGACACAGGAAATATGGAGGTAAATTTTATTTTCTGATTTTATAGGGTCTGGGAACAATTTATTAGCATGCATGCTCATCTTCTACGATTAATTTTGAAATATTGTCTCAAACTCAAAAACTGGGAAATATAATTAGAGTAGGGATGGGGCGAGTTTTTTATGTGTATTTTTTTATGCATCCTAAGTACATCTATAACCATCATCAACATCCGACCCGTACCCGATCAAGTCGAATCAGGTGAGGTCTTTTCCTCCCGTTGAATACCTTCGGTGTTGTAGTCAATTCAACTTTTTTGTCTTTAAAAATTAAAACTCTTTGAATTTTCAATAGCACCTTGCAGTATCACATCGTAATAAATAATCTCATGTATCCAATGATAATTTTCTTCATGTCACATTTAAAATTTTAATATTAGATATGATTTAAGATATAGAGGTATGCCATTAAATATCACTAGTAATGTGTACCAATTAGCAACTTGTATGATTATGTATATGAATCATTCAAGACCTCTTTTATATTTGGAAATCACATATATGACATTGAATTAAGTGATTATTATTTTTTAATTGATTTATATCATGTATTTCAAAATGAGTATATCAACTAAATAACTTATATCATATATCACTTAGTATTTGATAGAAATGTATTTTGTATAATACTAAGGGATACTAACATACTAATATATTCATAATTATTACTCATTAAATATCATACATTTATAATTATAAATTAAACTTCAACTTTAAAAGAAAATAAAAAAAATATAGTATTGTAATAATAATTATATATACTTAAAGAACTTATTTAGTAAAATTTAGTTAAAAATTAAAAATTGAATAATTAGATTTGCTTTATTGGGTTTATAATGATTATATACATGTATTGACAAAAAAAAATACTAAATAGTAAAGATATTAGGTTAAGTGATGGGGTAGATGGAACCTTCACTTGACATCTGATCCAAGTTAAACTAGGTTCGGTTTTCACCCGACCTGCTTGGCCTCAGTTTAACTAGGTATAAACTCGACCCAATTGGGTTAGGTGATGGGTGAAGTGAATTGCCATCTCTAAATTAGAGTCACATAAAAAACATACATGCATATATACATATTAGACCTGTTCATGGTTTGGGTAGCTCAATAGGCTATCTCAGGCCCATATGTTATTGGGTGTGTTTTAGCTTAATGGCATGATCAATTAATAATTGGTTTTTAAAATCATATTCATAAATGAATATTTGACTTGGTGGCTTGGCCCGATTAACAATCGAATTGGGCCAAGGCTTGACATTTTTCCAAATAGGTAGCCACTGGCAACCATCACCTTTCTTTTCTCTCTCATGTAATCTCTCTCTCTCAAGTTGTTCTATAATGCTTGCAGTGATATGAAATCTCTCACCATAGATTTGGGGACAGAGGTTTGAAGTTTTGATGGTATATGTGTGGGCAAGTGGTGTGATATTCATGGTGTTGAGAATTTTGTTCGTGTTTGGCCAAGTTTACTAATCTGAGATTATACACAAATCATTTCCTGCAAGTCGTCTTTTGTGTTCTTGATGGGAGAATGAATGACCTTTGGTTTTATTTGTGTTGGAAAATGGATTAAAATTTCTTGCAAAGCTAATACCCTCTCCTTTATCACCTCAGTTCTTCAACCATTTTTTGGCTAATACCATCCCTTTTATCAACCTCAAGTTCTTCAACCATTTTGTTGTTGTTGTTGATGATGATGAACAATTAAAGCATCGAGTCACCTAAAAAAATCATCCCTTCTTTTCCATGAACATATATTTTTTAATAAGCCTATAACGCGGCATATAGCTTGGTTAAAAGTTAGGGTTTTCAAGTTTAAGGTTACCTAAGTTGTAGATTAAATTTAAAGAAAACTTTATAGTGTTTTATTAAAAGTCTGAATAATAATCGTCCTTTCAAAATAAACTACACTTCCCAATTTATATTAGTCTAGAAATCCTATATAGGAAAGAATTTCTAATTAAAATTTATGTAATTAATAGAATCTATTTAGTATTAGGATTTCTAAATAGTAAAATATTAATTAAAGAAAAAATAATTAAAATCCAAAATTAATTAGGAAAATAATTAAAATAGTAACTTAAGGCTTCATAACTTAAGGAAAATAATTAGAAAGGATAAATGTCTGACACATTAAAAGTTCTGAAAATACTCATATTATCATGTAAATCGATAACATATGACCCTCCTGGAAATCTCTCTTTACAAAGGAACATCATTACCTTATCTCCTTCTTTAAACACTTTATCACGGTGGTTCCTATCAACAACTTCTTTGTATTTGGTATTGGTTTTCATCAACTTCTGCTTCACATCCTTCATAGTAGCTTGCACATCCAAAACTATCTTCTCGGCAGCCATACTAAACCCAACACCCTTGTAAACTAGCACATAATCTAGCACATGCTTAGAACACTGAAGATACAAAATCTTGAATGATGATTTACTCTTGGCATTATGGCTTGCACTGCTGTATACAAATTCTGCTTGTGCAAGGCATTATTCCACTGTTTCAGTTTGCACCGCAATGCTCCTTATCAAGTTTTCAAGTTTCCGATTCAGTGATTTTATTTTCCCATCTGTTTTGTGGATGTGCTATACTACTGAATTGTAATGAATAACCATAAGATTTCCACAATGCACGCCAAAAGTGACCAAGAAACTTACTATCTCTATCAAAAGTGATGGTCTTTAGCACCCCATGTAAACGAATCACTTCTTGAAAAAAAAGCCAAGCAATAGCAGACGCGTCATTTGCTTTTTTGCAAGGAATAAAATGCGTCATTTTGTTAGAACCTGTCAACTACAACAAATACAGAATTCATCCCCTATTATGTACACAGTAATCCAAGTACAAAATCTTTAGACAGTCTTCCCATATGTTTTTAGGAATAGGAAAAGGTATATATAGACCTGTATTTTTGCACAAATTTACCAGTAACTCATTTTAAGTGAAGCCAATAATATTTGTCATTGACTATATCAGCAGTCTTCTATTGCCCCAAGTGACCAGCCAAACCTTTTCCATGCAAAACTCGAATTACCTTCTCTCGCAACGAAGATCGAGGAATGCAAAGTTGATTACCTTTTATTAGAAATCCATCATAAATATGAGTCATCAATGAGCACATTCTTGCACTTCTTCCACGCCTAACTGAAATCCTCATTATGCTCATGCAATTCTTTTAAAAGTAAAATCTAGTGATCTCTCTCCTTAGAGTAACCAACAAGATTGCTCTTTAACTCAAAGTATCAACAACTCTATTCTGAACTCTAGTCTTATATACAATTTTGATTGAAAATCGTTATAGGTAAGTGACTCATCTTGCATGCATGTCATTACTTATTCTCTTTTAATTAAGTAAAAATTTCAGCACCCTCCGGTAGAATACAACGCAAACTTCTTATCAATCAAATAATGCTCCGACTTCTTAAGAGTT